>NC_079190.1:300885408-301034222 GCF_029499605.1 Hyla sarda | reverse complement strand
ATGCAAAAAATTGTACCGCTTTTGGTACAAATTTCCAGACGGAATCATACCGCTAGGGAGGTTAAGGAGCAAAGCCCATATTTAAAATTTGACCTGTCCCATTTTATGTCGTGCTAACTTTGGGACACTTTAACTTATCCAAGTGATTCTGAGATCGCTTTTTCGTGACATATTGTACTAAATTTCGGTTGATACACTCTGCATTTGTATGTGAAAAACATCAAAATTCTGTGATTCCAGATTCTTTTCTTGTAAGAAAGGTAGTTATGGCACATAAATTAGTTATTAATTTCACATTTACAATATGTCTACTTCATGTTTGGCAAAAATTTTCAACATTTTTGAGATCATTTCAAAATCAGTTCTTAAAGGGGTACTCTCAGGTGCCAGAAAGTGAAACAGATTTGTAAATAACTTCTATTAAAAAATCTTAATCCTTCCAGTACTTTTTAGGGGCTGTATACTAAAGAGAAATCCAAAAAAGAAGTGCATTTCCTCTGATGTCATGACCACAGTGCTCTCTGCTGACCTCTGCTGTCCATTTTAGGAACTGTCCAGAGCAGCATATGTTTGCTATGTGGATTTTCTCCTGCTCTGGACAGTTCCTAAAATGGACAGCAGAAGTCAACAGAGAGCACTGTGGTCATAACATCAGAGGAAATGCATTGCTTTTTTGGATTTCTCTTTAGTATACAGCCCCTAAAAAGTACTGGAAGGATTAAGATTTTTTAATAGAAGTGATTTAAAAATCTGTTTAACTTTCTTGCACCAGTTGATTTAAAAAAGAAAAGTTTTCCACGGGAGTACCCCTTTACGTTGATTTAAGGGTGGGTGCTGACAGAGAAATGCAACTTAATATTTATTCGTCTAATTCTGACATATTTAGAAATAGTGTTCACTGTGTGCTATACATGACATGGAAATGTTATTCTGCAGGTTGGTACGATTATGGGGATACTTAATTTATGAACTTTATTTATGGTTCATTATCTTTACACTATAAAAAAAAGTTTGATTATAAAAAAATCATGTTTGTGCATCGCCATTTTCTGAGAAGCGTAATTTTTTATTTTCATACCAACAATGTTGTATGAGGGCAAATGTTTTCTGGGATGAGTTGACATTTTTAATGGTACCATTTTGGGGTACATAAACATTTTGATCACTTTATTATTTAGATTTACACAGATGCCATTAACATGAAGCAATAAAGTTTTTTAATAGCCCATTCATAGACCATTTTGGCCTTAATTATATTTTTTCATATTCCTTTTTTCCTCCTCCCCTTTTAAGAGGCATAATAATCTTTTATTTTTTCACCAATAGAACCATATAAGGGCTTTCTTTTTTCGCATGACCAATTGTACTTTGTGAAGACATCTTTCATTATACCATTAAAATGTACTGCAAACCCAAAAACCTATTATTTGTGAGCAGAAATTTATAAGAAAACTGCAATTTTGCTACTTTTGGAGGGTTTGGGTTTTTACGCATTGCACTTAATGGTAAAAATGATACATTATCTTTATTAACCCTTTAGACGTGGCGTTCAAAGTAGATTGCAATGTCTAAAGTGAAAGTAAAGTACTGCCGGTTAGCTCAGTAAGTGACAAAATGAACAGCTGGCAGACACAAGGAGGGTCCCTACCTGCCTCCTGCATCGCCGAATGACTGCTCAGTGCCTGAAATCCAGGCATGAGCAGTCAATCGGCAGAATCATCGATCAATGGTTTCCTATGAGAAACCATTGATCATTGTAAAAGATCAGTTAGTGCAGTGTTATAGCCCCCCATGGGGGCTATAACACTGCAGAAAAAAAGGGGAAAAAAGTTAATAAAGATCATTGAACCCTTTCCCTAATAAAAGTTTGAATCACCCCCCCATTTTCCCATAAAAAAAAAAACTGTGTAAATAAAAATAAACATATGTGGTGTTGCCGCCTGCGGAAATGTCTGAATTATAAAAATATATTGTTAATTAAACCGCACGGTCAAAGGCGTATGCGCAAAAAAATTCCAAAGTCCCAAATAGCGTATTTTTGGTCACTTTGTATATCCTAAAAAATGAATAAAGCGTTATAAATTCCAAAAATGATACCACTAAAAACTTCAGATCACAGTGCAAAAAATGAGCCTTAATTCTGCCCCGTACGCGGAAAATTAAAAAAGTTATAGGGGTCAGAAGATGACAATTTTAAATATATAAATTTTCGTGCATGTTGTTATGATTTTTTTCCAGAAGTACGACAAAAACCTATATAAGTAGGGTATTATTTTAATCGGATGGACCTACAGAATAAAGAGAAGGTGTAATTTTTACCGAAAAATGTACTGGGTAGAAACGGAAGCCCCTGGATAAAATGACTAATGTCATTACTAAGTAGAATTGGTGGCGCAAAAAATAAGCCATCATATGGATTTTTCGGTGCAAAATTGAAAGAATTATGATTTTTTAAAGGTAACGAGGAAAAAATGGAAAAACCCTTAGTCCTTAAGGGGTTAAGCACATAACGAGGTACTGAAACAGTACTTTACTAAACAAATATACTCCAAATGACATAAATTTTAAAACATATAAAAATATTACAAAGTAACAAGATAATAGCAAAGGTGCTGTAGGAAGCGAATGACAGGTGGAGACTATGCACTTAGTATACAGCCTAATAGGAGGTATAAATGTACTCAATATACATCGAAATGGTTACGGGAACCATAGTGGTTATAGTTTATCAAAGGTAAGTAAAGTGGCACAGTGCATGGAACATATAATTCCAAAAGAAGGCTACAAATGTAAAGAAATAAGCATCACCAGATCACAACATCGTTACCACAATGGAGAGGAATAGACGTGCAAGCCTCCTTCATCCGTGGCAAAAGCCTTGAGCAAAACGTTGGGTGGTAGAGGCTCGCACGTCTATTCCTCTCCATTGTGGTAATGATGTTGTGATGTGTTGATGCATATTTCTTTACACTTGTAGCCTTCTTTTGGACCTGTGTGGCCTATATGTTCCGTGCACTGTGCCACTTTACTTACCTTTGATGCACTATAACCTCTATGGTCCCCATAACCATTTTGATGTATATTGAGTACCTACTATATACCTCCTTTATACCTGTATGCTAACTGTGTAGTCTCCACTTGTCAGTCGGTTCCTACAGCACCTTTGCTATTATCTTATTACTCTGTAATATTTTTATATGTTTTTAAATGTATGTAATTTGGAGCACATTTGTTTAATAAAGTATTGTTTAAGTACATTTGGATCGTTATGTGCTTATTTCTGGTGTTTCTTATGGTCAATTTTCATGGCGTAGATCTGTTACGCTTTGGGACCTATGTTAACACTATTGATAATTTTTATTCTGTAGGTCAATGCAATTAAACGCTACCCGATTTTTATAATTTTTCTATTATTGTACTACTTAAAAAAAATGCTAACTTTTTTTAAACAAAATTAATATACAAAAAATTGTCCTGTTATGACTCCAACAAATTTTTTATTGTTCCCTATACAGGGATTTATAATGGCTCATTTTTTTGCCCCGTGATCTGTAGTTTTTATCAGTATCATTTTTTTTTCAATTGGATTTTTTGATTGCTTTTTAAAAACATTTTTCTGATGTGAGTAAAAATCTGTATTTTTGGTGTTTACGCTGTTTGACATTTAGGATCATAAACATTATATTTTATGTGTTAATTTTTATATGTTATTTTAAGAGTGTTTTTTTTCCAGGGGAGGGGGTTTAATATAATGTTTCAAACATATATTTTTACTTTACTTTTTATTCTCGCAAAGGAGAATTTTATATGCAATCATTTTTTGTATTCACTGTGAGATTGGTGATCCACTGATATAGCCTGGCTAAGCCAGGCTGCATCATTGGATAGGTAATCGGCGGCAGGAGGCAGGTAAGGGGACCCTCCTTCACCATTTTAGCTCACTGAGCTACTGGCAACCTTCATTTTCACTAGATGCCATGATCGATAATTGATCACAGCATCTAAAGGGTTAAATACTGTATGTCATTATTGACTGGGGGACATGGAGAGTGAGCCCTAACTGACTCTAAAAAGACTCTCCCTGCCGTCTTGCCCATCCATCCTAAACGATGGATCGACAACTGAGAGCCGGTCCCTTCCTGCGCTAAAATGCAGTGGCGTAAAAACACATAATATACATAGTCGGTCACAGGCCAGAAATGGGAAAACTACTAGACAACTTCATATACCAAACAGGATACAAATACTAACAGGGCAGAACATAAACAGGCAAACTGATAAGGAAACATAAGACACTGTTCACACTGGGGCACAGAACAAACAAACTGTACACCACAAAAGAAGCAGCCATTAATAATAAAGCCAAATAGGCTACTGGCCAGCGGACACACTCCACCATGTGGACAAAATGTTGACCCAGTAGGAGACGGAAATATAATACATGAAACACTAGACCAGAACCAGATGAGTCTGAATAGACTCCAGAATACCAAACAGAAATACCAAACATACAGAGCACAGGGAACAAGCAAGACTCAGACCAGTGTGAACACAGACAGAGCAGAACGAACAAACATAATCCTAAAACTGACTAATGTAACACAGACTAAAATACAAGGAGCATGCTATATAACCATGGCTAAAAACCCAGATAAAATGACAAGATAAACACAAGATAACTGCTCAAGCAGACATGGTCAGAATATTGCACAAACAGACAGTGACATGTATGGACATTTATCAACGGGTTTAGTCAGGTTTTCTTTACTATAATTGTAGAAAAATTGTCGCAACTGCGACTACGCGATTTTTCGTGCGACATTTTGACTGGAAAGCGAGAAAAGCAAGTTTTCCAAAAATTAACTACGTAGTAATAATTTAAAAATGGCTTACGGGTAGTCAGGTATTTATTAACTGCGACAGTCGCACTGCGCAAAAAAAAGTCGCAACAGGGTTAAAAATTGACTAAATTTACTCCAGCTCAAACATGGAGAAGAAAAAGCTACTACCAAAGTAGAAAAGAAAAAATTGATTATGTGAAAGAAAATTATCAACAGGCTGAAACCAGTTGATAAATAAGTCACACATAAGCAAACATTGATAAATGTCCCTCATTAAATTAACAGACATCATAGTATACTGAATAACCAGCACCGAATGCAGGAGAAGTCTGGCTTAAAATAGTCACACCCGAGTTTCCATTCGTTCAGAGCATTAACCATTCACTACCTAGGAAGAATAGAAAACTGCTCTGAACACCCTAGTGTGTGATTACACACCTAAACAGAAAAATACAAAAACAAACGAACGGACATTACACATTAGCAGTGAGTGTCTGGCTACTGATAGAAGATGACACTCACTGCTCTGAAGCGAGCGCAGCTCCTATGTTCGCATCAAAGGCGCTTAAGGCATCAGGGTGTACAGGTACGCTCATGGTCCTTAAATGGGCACTGTCGATCCTTAAATGGACACGGTTTTGCAATTGCTTTCATTAGAAAATTTTCAGTATTTCATACTGAAAAAGTCAGTCAAACAACTGCCCCCCTGCCTGCTTGGACACATACTAGTCCTGCTGTGTCCATGCATCATGGACCCACTTCCTTCCTTGAAAAATCCTCCCACTGTCAGCTTCTGTCCCATTACTGCCAGTAAGGACAAGCTGGGAGTTGTAGTTTTACTAATGCTTGGGGAGATGTGAACAGGCAGCATACTCAGGGAGGGGGCGGAGACCTACACTGTGAGGCCATGCCCCCTCCCTTTGAGAGGAATTCAGTCTAGTGAGCTAAATTAAAAGTGTAATAAAAAATAAATAAGGTGCTAGACATATAAAATTTTGATATACATGGTCAGGAATAGGTACTGAGTGATATATTAAAAACAAGTTTTTTGTTGTTGGATCTGACGGGCACGCTTTAAATACTAGGACACAAGGGCGTACCTGTACGTCCAATGTCCTGAATGGATTAAATCATTCATAATGAGGGGGGAGGGGAAAATGTATATTTATTTATTTTTTTATTTATACTTATTTTTAGTTTTTTTACTTACTCATTAGGGGACTTAACACTTATAATACATTGCAGTACAGATCTGAACGGCAATCTATTATGCCTGTCAGTGTTACTCTACTTGGGTAGAGCCTGATTGGCTTCCGTAGCCAGGTAACCAGAGGCTGTTTGGAGGTCTGGATATAATTTGGATATAATTTGGAGCAGAGCACAGCTAGCTCCTGGCGCCAATCACAGCCTGCACAGCTGCGGCGCTGTGATTGTGACTTGATGTATACGTCCATTTGGGGCAAAGCACAGCTTAAAATGGACATATATATGTCCATCTTTGGAAAGGGGTTGAAGGCTGATTGAACCTTGACTTTTTATATCTATCAATCTACTAATCTAGTAACATAGTTCATAAGGTTGAAAAAAGACCAGAGTCCATCAAGTTCAACCTATATCCCTAATGAGTCCCTACTGAGTTGATCCAGAGGAAGACAAAAAACCCTCATACTAGAGGTAAATATATCTATAAATCTAGTATACATAACCAGTGATGTTACTACTCTCCAAAAATGCCCAGAGATCAAGGTCTTTTTCCTGGCGGAGCTCCTGGTGTCTTTCAGAAAAACGCATGTCAATGCGGGTGGCCAAATGGATAAGTTCATGCAGGTTGGCAGGAATTTCTCGTGCGGCCAGCGCATCTTTGATGTTACTGGATAGGCCTTTTTTAAAGGTTGCGCAGAGGTCCTCGTTTTTCCAAGATAATTCAGAGGTGAGGGTACGAAATTGGATGGCGTATTCGCCTACAGAAGAATTTCCCTGGACCAGGTTCAGCAAGGCAGTTTCAGTAGAAGAAGCTCGGGCTGGTTCCTCGAAGACACTATGAACCTCAGCGAAAAAGGACCGTACAGTGGCAGTGACAGGATCATTGCGGTCCCAGAGTGGTGTGGCCCATGACAGGGCCTTCCCAGACAGTAGACTGACCACGAAAGCCACCTTCGACCGTTCTGTAGGAAATTGGTCCGACAACATCTCCAAATGTAGGGAACATTGTGACAGGAAACCACGGCAAAGTCTAGAGTCCCCATCAAATTTGTCCGGCAGGGACAAGCGGAGGCCAGGAGCAGGCACTCGCTGCGGAGGAGGTGCAGGAGCTGGCGGAGGAGATGGTTGCTGCTGTAGCTGTGGCAGAAGTTGCTGTAGCATGGCGGTCAACTGCGACAGCTGCTGTCCTTGTTGGGCGAACTGTTGTCCAAGTTGCTCTATTTGTTGAAACTGCTGGGCGACCACCGTGGTAAGGTCAGCGACAACTGGCAGCGGGACCTCAGCGGGATCCATGGCCGGATCTATTGTTAGGATTCGGCAGGTTGGATGTGGATCCTCTGTGTCAGCGAGGGATTGGCGTGGACCGTGTCGGTGGACCGGTTCTAGGGTTGCTACTGGTATTCACCAGAGCCCGCCGCAAAGCGGGATGGTCTTGCTGCGGCGGTAGCAACCAGGTCGTATCCACCGGCAACGGCTCAACCTCGCTGACTGCTGAGAAGGCGTGGGGCAGAAGGACTAGGCAGAGGCAAGGTCAGACGTAGCAGAAGGTCGGGGCAGGCGGCAAGGTTCGTAGTCAATAGCAATAGCAAGAGGTCAGGTACACTGGTAAGGCAAACACTGTAACGCTTTCTCTGGCACAAAGGCAACAAGATCCGGCAAGTAAGTGAAGGGGAAGTGAGGATAAATAGACAGGGAGCAGGTGGAGGCTAATTAGACAGATTGGGCCAGGCACCAATCATTGGTGCACTGGCCCTTTAAATCTTAGAGAGCTGGCGCGCGTGCCCTGAGGAGCGGAGCCGCGCGCGCCAGGACGAGACAGCCGGGGACCGGGACAGGTGAGAGACTTGGGATGCGATTCGCGAGCGGGCGCGTCCCGCTATGCGAATCGCATCCCCGCCGGCAGTGTCAGTGCAGCGCTCCCGGTCAGCGGGTCTGACCGGGGCGCTGCAGAGAGAGGAACGCCGCGAGCGCTCCGGGGAGGAGCAGGGACCCGGAGCGCTCGGCGTAACAAATACAAACTCCTCTCCCTTTCCATTTTTCCAATCCTTCCTGAATAGACTATAACCCTGTATATTGACTGCCCTGTCAAAGCTATTGTCCAACTAAGTCTCTGTTATACCCATTGAGGTGCAGCCTGTCCCTACGGTAGAGCCAGTATCCGACAGTGAAGTTGGCCAAGTTCTCCATGAACCCAAACCCCTCGTTCCTACACCAGCTTCTGAGCCACTTGTTTACCTCCCTTGTTCCACCTCTACCCCAGAGAGTACATGCTCAGTGAGCAGGAGACTCCTCTCCAAGTTGTCAATGTGTCTCAGTATTGCCAGATGCTCCTCTAGATCCAGGATCTGGGCTTCCAAATGAACAACTCACACACATCTCGCACAACAATATGCACCCTCACACAACAATACTGCTGTTCAAGGATTGCATACATCACGCAAGATGTACATCGGACTGCATTTTACAACATGGAGGCCATGTAGTTATGGGAATTTCTCAAAGTAACACTTACAGCGATCTCAAACTCCTGCTTTTAAACTCAGAACTGCTTTTAAGCTCAGAACTGAGTCCCAAACTAAGATTTAAGCATATGTGACCAATCTATTCCTCCTCCTAGAGGCAAAGTAGAGAAAAAAAGTGAAAAGGCCCTCTATGTAAGTACTCACACAAGTCACTCCAGCTTCACAGATTCACTCCGCACTGAGTCGAAAACTAAGATTTGAGCACCTGTGACCAATCTACCCCTCCCCTAGAGGCAGAGTAGAGAAAAAAAAGTTAAAAGGCTGTTTAAAATTCTATCAGTGATCCCTCTATGTGCAAATGTAAGTACTCACACAAGTCACTCCAGCTCCACAGATTCACTCCGCACAGCGGATATCTCTTGTTTTACAACTCTCTTTCAACTGTCTCTCTTCCAAAGTAGCACTCAGACAGAGCAAGCCAACACTCAGACTATCTATCTGCAAAATATATATGAAACCTAATTCCAATTTTTTCTCTAAATAGATACTTAGCAGAAGTCTAAATCTGTGGGCTTGTGTGCTCTAGTTTTCCACTTTTGCAGTGCATAAATTACCCTCTGTGTCATCAGGCTTATTACTTTCTTAACTGTGTTACTTTTGTCTTCAGGGGAACTGGGAACATTCATTTTATCATTAATACATTTCTTGTCTTACTCAAAACAAATGAAATGGGAAAACTCATTTTCAGCCATTAGTAGTTCTTTCATTATTTACCAATCACCGACAGGCTTCTAATGTTAGAATAGATAGCTTAATTATTGTTTTACCACATATTCACAACACAGTGACATCTATTAATGTGTGTTAAATAGGTGAAAGATCTTATGAGCAGTGTGGTAACAATAACACTGTAGAATTAGACCTCTCAATGACCTCAATGTAATTTCCATTTTTCACTTACAGCATGACATTAATTTATTTGTTGTGGGTATGCTGCACGTCTGGCTATTTGTATACTTGGGTAATGTCGGCACTTGCTATGAAAATTAATGAAAATTGTTCCATGTCGTCTTTTCTTTATTCTAAAAGTTTCATGCAACACATAATAAATTACACCATTCTTTTTTTGAGCTGAAGAGTTATACAGAAATTGCCATATACCCCTATCCATCACATTACTTTCCCATTAGGCACACATCCAGGCCTCATGCACATGGCAGTTGTGACATACTTGACAGTTGTCTGAGATGGTTGGCACACCACAAATGCAGTCCAAACACAACAATGTTCATTTTAAACTGGTTTCAACTATATTCTTCGTCCACAAAGGAAATGTTGGCAACCATTGTTATGTCTTGTACTTAATTATAATTCATAATTAATATGATAAAACAACATTAGTATACATGTTTTTACTGGTCAACATAATGGAGACTGAACTAAAAACCAACAAGTTTTTACATATGTGAAAACAAGGATCAAAATATCTGACATTGCTATACTATTTATGAACTTCCCAGTTACAGAGCCTTCAAGTGGCACTAGGCATACATAACAGACAATACATAACACCCCCCCCCCCCCCGCCACTTAGATAACATAACTATCTAAATAACGGAGGCGATATGTAACCCGTTTTAGATGGTCTGATGAATATGATGATGTAGTCTCATTTGAAGTGTCCCTTATATGTGATTAATTATCCTCAGGCACATCTAATGGTGGAGAAGACTGTTCCGCTGGTTCCTCTTGTTAGATAAGAGGAGGGTCATTGGGGTGTAGGTCATCAGTCTGAACTGTTGGTGCCTTATGGGTTGCATCACTTTCAGTAGCAGGTGAGATATATTTGTCTACTCTGCTTCTTAGTTGGTCTATTTGCCGCCTTAGAAAATGGCCACTAGTAGTTCATACTTTGTAAGTCACAGATCCTACTGTTTCCAATACAGTTGCTAGTATCCATCTTGGGCCCATTGCCTAGTTTCTAGCATAGACACTATCCCTCTCCTAAAAAAAAACTAAAACTTATGGATGAAGAATTGCATTTTTTTAGACAGTCTGACATCCTGCTTGTTTTGATATTCAGATGTGAGATCAGGATGAAGTTTGTCCGGACAGGTCCTGATCATTTTATTGATTAGCAGTTCTGCAGGGCTGTATCCTGTACTGGTCTATGGTGTCACATGTTACAACAATTCTCTTTAAAGCATTTTTTAGTAGTCTGGACCATTTGAAGATGGATGAAATGGAGCTGTTGTAACATGGTGAATGAAATTACTTTCCATAAATACTTAAAACTTTGAAGATATAAATTGTGGCTCATTGTCTGACACAATTGTATCAGGTAATCCATGTTATGCGAGCCTCCTTAAAACTTGTATGACAGTACTTGTGGTGGCAGAGGATACTAGTTCAACTGGGAAAAGGAATCAACAAGGAAAAATGACCAGCTCTGGGAATTACCCCTCTGTTATCCCAGAGGAGGCAACCTTTGTAGGCAGAGAGTTTGTGTTGCTTTCATTCAAAATTGGCTCTATGGCAGTCATGTAAGCAATATCAGTAGCTTCTTATGGAGAATTTGATTCCAGCATAAGAATTTCAGACATGACTGATAACGCAAAATCAGCAATTTTGTGTTATAGAGCTTTGTTAATTGTACATTTCTAATCAGCACAAATTCTGACTTTTGGTTTTTAGAACAGAGACAATAGGTGTAACCCAAGTAGGGTGTGTAACTCAGATGAATTAACCTTGTGCCACTAAGCAGACAATTTCTGAATCTATTCTTGCATGTTGAGCAAATGGAACAGGTTGTGGTTTTATGCGTATTGGTGTTACTTTTGGATTTCGTTTAAAAGATATTGGTGTTCTGTGAATTTTCCAAGACCTTCTTTAAACACAACAGAAAAGTCTTTAATGATATCCTGCAGATAGTCCACTTTCACATAGTGTATTTCTGTTAACAGAATACCTAGAGGTTCAAACCAATCTACTTCTAGTGAACTTGCACAATGACCTTTAGTGATGATTCCATAGTACACATTGACATAACATGCACCCATTATTTCCACTTCCTGTTTATTATAATCTGTACATCTAAGATCACATGGTACTATAGGTGGACTATTTGTGGGCCATAATGTATGAAAAGTTTCCTCACAAATCAAGGAATATTGACATCCAGAATACACCTCCATTTTGCATTTTACTCCATTCAGTGTTACTTTAGTATGTAATATAATGTTGACAAATTCTGAGGTAAATTCACTGTCAACTTATTCAGGAAAATCACGGGATATATGAACCTTATGGGCTGAATTGTGTGATGAGTTCTCTTTTACATGTTTGTGTATTGGTATAAATTGCCCCTGGCGACACAGTCTATGTGTGTGGCCATAACATTTACATTGGTGGCAGATGGCATTTTTAAAATGGCATTGATCTCATTTTGATTTCCACCAAAGCTGAAGTAGTGACCCTTTTGTGGAGCTGATGTATCACTGCCCTCTTTATTATATAGCAGATTCACACTTGGATTATGTACATTACCAGAAGACGTCTGTATATCCCTTTAATTAAGAAATGCCGCCTCATAAGCCAGACTCTTCTTTTGCACTGTAGCGAAGGTTAAGTTTGGCTTGACTAGTAATTTCCTCTGAAGGGCCTCATCTCTCACACCACATACATACAGTCTGTCTCCTAAGAGTGACTCTAAACTGCTGGTAAAACTGCAGTTTTCTGACAATTTGCGGTACAGTGATGTAAGCTGCAATACTTTCACCAGGAAGCTAGTGCTTTTGATGAAATGGAAACGCCTTACAGTTTCAGATGGGGTAGAAGAAAAATGATTCTTGAACACTATAATGATCTCCTTAAAAGAATAGTCACTGGGTTTATTAGGGGACATCAGAGAGTGGGCGATATCATATGTCTTGTGGCCTATGACACTCCGCAGCTTGCTTATGAATAGCATCAGATATTATTTGTTTCTAGATAAAGCATGAATCTTTAAGCATATGAATTCCATAAAGATGGAATGGAAACAGTATAGTAACTGGAAATAAGCATTTCTGTAAACCAAAATGAACTCTGTATAATCCTATTACTAACAGTGATCCCATCCTCGTCCCCAATTGTTATGTCTTGTACTGAATTATAATTAATAAGATAAAACAGCATTGGTTTATGTCTTTTTACTGGCCGACAAAATGGAGACTGAACTTAAAACTAATGAGTTTTTACATATGTGACAACAAAAATTTAAATAACTGACATTGCTATGCAATTTCAGAATTTCCCAGTTACAGAGCCATTTAGTGGCACTAGACATACATAACAGACAATACATAACACCATATTCACTGACAAAAAACAAAACCTGCTTGGGTGAGCGCTAACTCATACAGGACAGCATCCCTATTAGTTTAGAGCCTACTGCTCCATAGCACCAGTTGGGTGGATTGTCTAACCAGTCTTGGGTTTCCTCCAGACTGTAGCTCCCACAGGCTTAGCACTGCCTATGTCTCACACTGGGAGCCATTTCCTGAGAGACCAAGCCCTCTATTTTTTACAGAGATCTTTTGGGTGCTTCTGATAAGCCTAACTCCTAGAAGGAGTGGAACATAGCTGGAGTTAAAATGGCTATTCCTTACTTCAACATCAAGCTTCTGTTTTTTGGATATTAGACTCAACCTAGGTCTTACTGTAATACTGTATGTCTTCAGTTTCACAATAAAGCATGCACATTTTTCGGTCAGAATCTAGAATCCAGAATTTTCCATGTCTCATTTCTCTACCATGTTGTGAAACCTTAGAGGTACAGTTAACTTGAAATCAGCATATTAGATATTATAGCATATTTCTTTTATTGCATAAAATATTTATTCTCATTAGAAATATGTATAATGTACCAATAAAATTCTCTATAGCAGCTAAGATTAGTCTTATCTCTGGAACCCCCATGGGTGCTAGTACAATGGTACTCTTTTGAGCAGAGTGCACCTTCAGATTCTGTTGAAAACACCTGCTAAGTATGGGATCAGTCCATTATAGACCCCCATGACCAGATATTTATGACATCACCATTGAACCTTATGAAATATCTGCTGGGAAAGCTCATATATTTTTTTCATCTTATAATTTTCACATCAAATTTAGGGATATAGAGGGACATTTATCAATGTTTGCTTATGTATTCTTTTTTTTTAGTAATTTTTTCCTTACTTTTTTTTTGCTTATGTGTGACTTATTTATCAACTGGTTTCAGCCTGTTGATAATTTTCTTTCACGTAAGCAATTTTTCCTTTTTTACTTTGGTAGTAGCTTTTTCTGCTCCATGTTTGAGCTGGAGTAAATTTAGTCAATTTTTAACCCTGTTTTTTTGCGCAGTTGCCACTGTCGCAGTTAATAAATACCTGACTACCCGTAGTCCATTTTAAAATTATTACTACGTAGTTAATTTTTGGAAAACTTGCTATTCTTGCTTTCCAGTCAAAATGTTGCACGAAAAATCGCGTAGTCGCAATTGCGACAATTTTGCGACAATTATAGTAAAGAAAACCTGACTAAACCCGTTGATAAATGTCCATAATAGTGAATGGGTCCATGAAAGGTTCTAATGCAAACCTCTCAGTAACCAAAATTCTAATCATATATGAGGAGATTTATCAAAACCTGTGTAGAGGAAAAGTTGACCAGTTGCCCATAGCAACCAATCAAATTGCTTCTTTCATTTTTCAGAGACCCTTTTCAAAATGAAAGAAGTTATCTGATTGGTTGCTATTGGCAACTGGTCAACCTTTTGTCTGCACAGGTTTTGATAAATCTTCCCCACTGAGTCTAAATGCGTATTAAGGCAAAAATAAATCCTGTGATTTCTTGTGACTCATTTTCAGCTATTTTCAACCTCTCAATCTGCTGTCTTCACCTCCCTTTTCGCCACACTTTGATTTTTCTTCTGCAATCTCGCTTATTCTTGTTATTTCCTGCTCATTTGGAAGCATTTAAGTCACTATTTTTTGCTTTACTCTGATTCAGTAGTATTCTTATATTCAATTAATATCCTTTGATTGTCATTTTCTGAAATCACATCCTCTCTTGTGGCTGCTTTTCCTGTCATTTCTATAAAAATACTTAGAACATATAGGGGGAGATTTATCAAGCTGTTCCCGCCATTTTTTGGGCTGTAAAAATGCGCAAATTTAGTGGTTTAGCAATTTTTTTCTGTGCCTTTTTGAAATAGATGTTTTTTTAAAAACTTGCTGTGAAAACTGTCTGTGGGTTGCAGGGCTGTGCAGTTGCCCATGCAGTGGACAGTATTTATTAACTGTGCCTTTGTTAAAAAAGGCGCAACATTTTTGCGCAAATGTAAAAAAAATAGATGCAAATAAAAACCTACTTGGCTTAAAAAAAAGACAGCCCACAGTGAAAAGACTTTCAAGCATGGGAAACCACTTATTTAGAAAGGAGTCCACTTTTAGAATAGAGTAATCCAAATTAGCTAACAACTAAGCACCAAGCAGGGTTGAGTGACAGAATTTTTTTTTTTTTTTTAAAGAGCAATACATTATTAGGAAGAGCAATATATTCGGACAGATTAGTATACACAATTTGGACATGTCAGACAAGCTGGTATTGTCATGCTGTATTAGATTTCCCATTTGGGAACAGCTGGAAACACCTCTGCTGTTGTATTTTCTAACAACCAGCTGGAGAGAGTATTCCAGCATTTGGGGTGCTCCATGAGCCAAATCGCCTTAAATTGTTGCTCACCTCATAAACTGGAGAGAGCAAAGTAAGAGTCCCAAGCTTTGAGACCAGGGAGTGGGGAAAATCCTAATCACAATGGCCTAGGTGATAAAAAAAACTGCGGGAGAGGCAGTTCGGTAACAGGTTAGCTGCGTTTAGTCTGAAGGTTGGGGCATATGTCTTAACAGACAGACGCGACAGCTCTCTACTATTCCAACTTGGGGTACGCAAATTCTGTTGCTCTTGCCAGGTTGTTATGTTATTGAACAATTTTGGCAACTAAGCACCAGTAATCTCTACAGCTTTAAAACTCTCTGTATGACAATTTTGTAGTTAAAAAAAGGGCAGGGTACCCTGGTAATGTCTGGCATTCTTTGTAGCTTTTATTTTAGCTTTGTTCAAAAATAAGACAGGCAGCAACACTTTATAACATTAAACACTTACAACTAGGGCAGCCTGCTATGACAGCCCCTTCTGTACCAAGCACACAGGTCTCCGGAGCACAGGCAACTCAGTCTGAAGGAGAACGAAAGCAAAATTCCAATTTGGCCACTCACAGCTGTTTTTGAGGTGAATTTCAATTTGCACAATATTTTTTAAAGTCTGTGGGCCTTTTTGATAAATCTGGTGCACAACAGCTAAAAAAGCGCCCAAAGAAAGCACACAAAACTGCAAAGCATTGATAAATCTCCCCCATACTCACTCACATAACATACTTTGGACCATGCTGAGTTTGTGAATATGTACAGATACTGTATCATACTTGTCTACTCGCTGGACTGTCTGAGAGACTCCTGAAATATGGGAAACTTCTTGAAGAGCAGGCGGGTCTCTCCCAAGGGCTTTTGATGGCTGCTTTAGAGGAGATAGCTTTAGATTATGCTGTCAATACAGGGTCATGGATTGGGGGGAAATTTAATAAGGTGAGAGAAATCTCCATTAAAATAATTAGCAAAAGTAACAAAGTGTTACACAATATTAGGTTAGATGTATATTCAGTTCCTGCTACGTAGTAACAGAACACATAGCTGCAATATGCCGGTGTGAATGAGGCAACTATAATTGGTGGATGAGGGAAGCTTGACTTTCCCTGCCGTCTTCCATATTTAAAAACAATGGCTTCTTTGCACTCAACCAACCAGTAATTAAAATGATACTAATAATTATACCACTAGTATATTTTCCCATTATAGGAAGGATCATTTGGAAACAGATGTTTGTATTAGTATTATAAAATTGTTGGCTCAAATCATGCTTTTTGGGCCAGAAATGGCTGTTGATTTGTGTCTCTGGCATCTTAGTTCCAGACTTTAATACAACATGACCGAATATGTGAGGATATTTATATTGAGCATCTGCACTCATTTTAACATGCCAAGGGCTTTTCTGACAACACACAACTATAGCTGTATGTATTCAGTAATGTACTGAACTGGAAGTGTGGCTAAATATTATTTCTCTGAATATACTATTGCACAAGTAGTTGTTCACTGATAAGGATTTACAAACACATGACCACAAATACCCAACTGAATAGATATCTCACGTCTAATGATAATGCATTGTGAAGGCAAATATTTTCTTTTTCCTTGTAATAACTTTAGCTTCTGCCTCTAAGACTTGTGTAAGAAATTGGAGAGGTATTGGTAACATATTGGGAGTCACAGAACCTGTGTAAGGCTGGGTTCACACTACGTTTTCTCCCATACGGGAGCGCATATGGCAGGGGGAGCTGAAACCTTGCGCTCCCGTATGCCTTCGTATGCGCTCCCGTATGTCATTCATTTCAATGAGCCGGCCGGAGTGAAACATTCGGTCCGGTCGGCTCATTTTTGCGCTGTATGCGCTTTTACAACCGTTGTTTTGCTGCCTCTGGCACTGGGTGCCTTGAATATGTACAAGGCATCATGAAATCTGAGGATTTTTGGTCACACTGTACAGCCCAGTGTCAGAAAGCTTGGTTTGTGTCCGAGATCTTGGGTCTTCCAGCAGGACAATGACCCCAAACATACATCAAAAAGCACCCAGAAATGGATGGTAACAAAGTGCTGGTGAGTTCTGAAGTGGCCAGCAATGAGTCCAGGTCTAAATCCCATTGAACACTTGTGGAGAGATCTTAAAATTGCTGTTGGGAAAAGGCACCCTTCCAATAAAAGAGACCTGGAGCAGTTTGCAAAGATAGAGGGGTCCAGAATTCTGGCTGAGAGGTGTAAGAAGCTTATTGATGGTTATAGGAAGCGACTGATTTCAGTTATTTTTTCCAAAGGGTGTGTAACCAAATATTAAGTTAAGGGTGCCATTAATTTTGTCCAGCCCATTTTTGGAGTTTGGTGGGACATTATGTCCAATTTGCCTTTTTTTCTCCCTTTTTTAGTTTAGTTCCAATACACACAAAGGGAATAAACATGTGTATAGCAAAACATGTGTTACTGCAATCCATTTCTGTGAGAAATACTTCAGGGGTGCCAAAATTTAGGGCCATGACTGTAACTGATAGAATGCAGTTTGATGGATTAATTTATCAAGTAGGGATGTGCAGATGACATTTTAAAGGTCCAATATTTATTTGGCATGTCAGCAGGGACTACTTTGATGGGTAGCAATCACAGTTCACAGTTATGTGTTAGGGTGAAATGCTTTCAAACACTATGGCTCAGACAATTTGTCTGAGGACGAAATCTGTCTAATGTGAAGGGCTGGACTGGGGATAAAATACAGCCCTGAAAATAACTGCACTCTCACAGGGAAGGGCCGGCATTCGTGTTCCACCTGGTACTCGCAGAGGTACAGATTAGAACTCAAGAAAAGAATCCCAGCACTCATGATTTATCTTCTGCAATGTGGTGTTAGTGGTAGACAAGTCTGAATAAGGCTTTGGCCAAAACGCGTCATATTTGTAATGTACACTGTGCAAATAAATACCACATCGCAGAAGATAAATCGTGAGTGCCGGGATTCCTTTCTTGAGTTCTGGAAATAATTGCATACTGTCCCCACAGCATTGCGTAATAGTGCAGGCCACTGACCACAGCGCACAGGTGTAGCGCTGTACGCACCCAAATATATATACTTTTCAAAAAGGGAACTGAAGCATTGCTTGTGAATAAATTGCCACTGTTTTTCACTATATTAAACCCCCTTAGTACCCCCATATTAGCTCCTTTCTTCTATATTAGCCAGGTAGATTCTCTCCACCCTTAAATTAAGTAGGTAGGTAGATGGGTAGGCCTGCGCATCCCCCATCATATTAGCTTGGAAGATCTCTCCCCCCATATATTAGGAAGGTAGGTAGGCATGCTTTTCTCCCAACCCCTCTATATTAGCTTTGTATATCGGTCGGTTCAGTTGCAGATCAGCTGATATGACAGCCAAAAAGGCCCTGCTTGCCACCATGCTGTTCGCTGTTTGCTTTCCCATTTACCAAATAATATATATACTAATAAAAAAAAAAACATATTTGGTATCGCTGCATGTAAAAGAAATGTTCAAACAATTAAAATATAACAATAATAAAACTGCTCGGTGAGAACTTTTAGTCATGTCATAAATGTATATAAAAAAGTGATTAAAAAGTCCCATTTAAACAAAAATGGTGCCAATAAAAACTACAGATCATAACACGAATAATGAGCCCTCATGCAGCCCCATATACAAAATAATTCAAATGTTATAGGGGTTAATATACGGCAAATTGCAGCACAAGTATTTTCTTACAAAAAGTTAACATTTTTTCAAAGTGGTAATATAAAACAAAACATCTCTCTCTCTCCCTCTCCCTCTCTCTCTCTCTCTCTTTATATATATATATATATATATATATATATATATATATATATTCACTAGCAGAGCATGTTTCCTACCTAAGCCTTGTGGGAGAGGAAAAGCAACATAGGTGGATCCTCTTCTCCTCATATTCTGTTCCCATTCTCCATCCTCATATCCCATCCCCATATCCCAACCTTATATCTGGTCCTCAGGTGAGGTGAGTTGTGATGAAGAGATTGTAGGCTGAAAATAGAAGTAGGGCGTGGTTTTGCAGGGCGTGACTTTGTGGGAGTTGGTGTGACTTGCTCACATTTCAGTAGACAGGAACACTGGTGATAGTGGATCCGCTGGACCTTTGTGGCAGATGACACGGACTGTACCAGGGAGCAGAGTCTAAGGTGCCGCTGCAAGGACTTGCTGCGGCAGGCAGCACCCAGGTCGCTACCCCTGGCATGGCTCATCCACACAGGCGGCTGAGGAAATTCGAGGCACAGGAAGGATAAGGCAGCTTGTGGTCAGGATAGCAGAAGGTCAGGACAGGCGGCACAGTAGCGTAGTCAGCAACGTAGCAGGTGGTTGGTAGGCATGCGGCAAAGGAGCTCAGGTCAGGTCATAGAACGAAGGGTATGATACACAGCAAGAAAGTCAGGTCATAGAACGAAGGGTACGATACATGGTAAGGCAGGGAACACTTTATCTCAGGCACTAGGGCAACAAAGATCCATCAGGGAAGTGTCGGAGGTGGAGGAATTATTAACTGAGCCACAGGGGATTACTTAATTAATGGGCGCACTGGCCCTTTAAATCTCAGAGCTCTGGCACGCGTGCGCCCTAGGGAACAGGGGCTCACGTGCTGGAGCATAGTCTGGTGAGCTGGGGTGTTGCAATAGTGTAGCAGGATCTGGTGGTATTAACCCTGTGGGTTAAGGTGTTATTAACCCCAGATTATTAGTGATGCCAGGATGTGGTTATTCCGGTATGGTAACCACCATCAACCAACCCAAAACGGTTTTCAATAAAGGAATGTCCACAGCAGGAATTATGCAAGAACTGGAACTTTTACTTGTCAGTCTTAAGAAACAGTCTTTACAGTGATGCAGTTCCTCTAGAGGCAACCGGGACACAGGATACCTCGTAGGCTTGCAGGGACTTGTAGGAGTGAGAATATCTATGCAGGCCACTGTGCTATTGATATTATTCTTGAGTTGAGTAGTAGTCACTAGAATTGTAGATAGAGCTTGATAACTCACATTTTGAAGTGGCTGCAGGTTCTTTAGGCTTTGGCCTAGATGAGATGAATTTATTGTGCTTGGCTGAAATCCAGGAGATAAGAGAGCGAGTTTAGGGACTACAGCCCCTTATATACTAAGGAGGCTGGACTAAAGCCCATTGGTTGCAAAGCCTGTGGTTCCTGTACCCAAGGAACTCTGGGTATGTCACATGACAGTGTTTCACATGACTAACACTTCTGTACATATTTGTACAAACTTTATACATATTGATAATGCATACACAATATATACAATGCATCTATATGAGACAACAGAAGGTGAGCAAAGGCTGAACCCTGCCGGAGAGCCCTATGGACGGCAGGGACTCTTCCTGAGGGGACTTAGGGAGGGTACAGGACCATGTCCTGTATGGGACACCACAATAGTAACAGAGGAGGAGGCAGGAGGAGCAGGAGGTGAGTGACTGTCTGGGATTCGCATGCCTGCGCGTCCCGCGATGCATGTGCGGTTGGGACGCGAAACATAACAAAAAAGGGTTGATAATAGCAGATGGTTTTACTTGCAGACTGGACCAACACATAATACAGAACCAAAATACAAGGGTGTGTGGCTTGTGCAAGTGGGTGTGGTTTGAAAGCTGGATTGATAAATTCAGCTGGAGATGTAGAGCAGAGCTTGTGGATTAAGTTGGGGCTGAGCTATGATAAAGAGATTATGGTTGAAAGACTTGTGATGTGAGTGTATTGGGTGAAAATTGTGTTTTTGGCCTTAAGCTAAAACAAAAAAAAATTAAATAGGAGAGGCATTGAGGGAGTGGCGTGGCTTTCAGAAGTGCCATGGCTTGCAAGCTGGACTGACACACACACCAAGAAATGCAGAGCGGAGTTTGTGGTGTAAGATACTGGAAGTCCCATAGACTTGAATAGTGCACCACTGTATACTACTATACTATAGGGAGTCCCTGCTCACAGCGGCAGGTACAGCTTATACAGTAAAGCAGCGATCTGTATTTAGTGAGCATAAGTTCACTTACCCACCTACGTTCCTGATCTGACCTGTACCATGTAGCCCCGCCTCTAGGGTTATAGCTATAGACAGGAATGATTGTTGGTAAGTGAGGCTCTGTTCACATTATGTGTTTCTAGCATACCTTTGGCATGTAAAAAATGTATAATGTGAAAAAAATGTATAATGTTTCCAAAACAGGGAGCCTCCAGCTGTTGCAAAATTGCAACTCCTAACATTCCTACACAGCCTTTGACTGTCCCCAGGGGAGAGCCCCTAAAATGTCATATATATATATATATATATATATATATATATATATATATTTATATATATATATGTATATATACAGTACAGACCAAAAGTTTGCACACACCTTCTCATTCAGAGTTTTCTTTATTTTCATGACTATGAAAATTGTAGATTCACACTGAAGGCATCAAAACTATGAATTTACACATGTGGAATTATATAAAAAAGTGTGAAACAACTGAAAATATGTCATATTCTAGGTTCTTCAAAGTAGCAACGTTTTGCTTTGATTACTGCTTTGCACACTCATTCTCTTGATGAGCTTCAAGAGGTAGTCACCTGAAATGGTCTTCCAACAGTCTTGAAGGAGTTCCCAGAGATGCTTAGCACTTGTTGGCCCTTTTGCTTTCACTCTGCGGTCCAGCTCACCCCAAACCATCTCGATTGGGTTCAGGTCCGGTGACTGTGGAGGCCAGGTCATATAGCGCAGCACCCCATCACTCTCCTTCTTGGTCAAATAGCCCTTACACAGCCTGGAGGTGTGTTTGGGGTCATTGTCCTGTTGAAAAATAAATGATGGTCCAACTAAACGCAAACCGGATGGAATAGCATGCCGCTGCAAGATGCTGTGGTAGTCATGTTGGTTCAGTATGCCTTCAATTTTGAACCCCAACAGTGTCACCAGCAAAGCACCCCACACCATCACACCTCCTCCTTCACACCAGCACACCTGTGAAGTGAAAACCATTTCAGGTGACTACCTCTTGAATCTCAACAAGAGAATGCCAATAGTGTGCAAAGCAGTAATCAAAGCAAAAGGTGGCTACTTTGAAGAACCTAGAATATGACATATTTTCAGTTGTTTCACACTTTTTTGTTATGTCTATACATGTTATGTGGAATACATGTGTTAATTCATAGTTTTGATGCCTTCAGTGTGAATCTACAATTTTCATAGTTATGAAAATAAAGAAAACTCTGAATGAGAAGGTGTGTCCAAACTTTTGATCTGTGTATATATATATATATATATATATATTATTATTATTATTTTTATATATGTAAATATATATATATATATATATATATATATATATATATATACAGCGGGTGAAATAAGTGTTGAACATGTCACATTTTTTCCACTTCATATATTTCGAAAGGTGCTACTGACATGAAATTTTTGCCAGATTTTGGTAACAACCCATGTAATCCATGCATACAAAGAAACCAAACAAATAAGCTCAGAAATGATTTTATGTGTAATTATGTGAAATGACACAGGGGAAAAAATACTGAACACAAGAAAAAAAGGTGCCAAGACAACAGCTAAAATCTATCAGAAAATGATAGATGGCCTACAAAAAGGTCACACAAGGGGTCTCACAAGACACATCTCCTGATGGCTAAAAGTAAAGAGCTGTCTTAAGACTTTCACAAACCTAATTGTTGCAAACATAGCATTGGCATTTCTAAGCTTCTGAATGTTCAAGTGAGCTTTGTTGGGGACCATAATACGGAAGTGAAAACGGGAACCATTTCACCCTAAATTTACCTCGGCCAGGTGCAGGTACTGTTGTCTCATGAAGCAGTATCTAGTGAGAAACATGATAATGTGTTCAATACTTATTTGACCCGTCATATATAAAACATGTCTCATGTTCCTTCAGGTAGCAGAGTGTCTATGCCGTATTCTACCTGTGCTATACACTCAAGACAAAAACATGACTCTTCTAGGCTATACCAACTAAATTCTCATAACAATCCTTGGTAAAATCTGATAATTAAAGTATACCTGTTGTTAACAAAAACTTTTGACAAAATGTAGATAATACCATTATATGTATATTTGTAATATACATTAATTAAAAAATTTGAATATTTTTGAGTGAAAAAAGGCTGTTCCTGCAGCTATTGCCTGGGTGTCTCTGTGAGGAGACCAAATACGGGAAGTGAGGGCAGGACAAGCAGGGCTCTGTGAAGGCAAGTGACTTGTCAATTATCCTGCTGTGTGAGACAGGAGCATGTCATAGAGCCTCACTGTACAGAACCCCGCTTGTCCTCAGTTCACAGAGCCCCGCTTGTCCTCACTGCACAGAGCCCTGCTTGTCCTCAGTGCACAGAACCCCGCTTGTCCTCACTGCACAGAGCCCTGCTTTTCCTCAGTCCACAGAGCCTTGCTTGTCCTCAGTGCACAGAGCCCTGCTTTTCCTCAGTGTACAGAGCCCTGCTTGTCCTCAGTGTACAGAGCCTTGCTTGTCCTCAGTGCACAGAACCCTGCTTTTCCTCAGTGCACAGAGCCTTGCTTGTCCTCAGTGCACAGAGCCCTGCTTTTCCTCAGTGTACAGAGCCCTGCTAATCCTCAGTGCACAGAGCACTGCTTGTCCTCAGTGTGCAGAACCCTGCTTGTCCTCATTACACAGAGCCCTGCTCGTCCTCACTGCACAGAGCCCTGCATGTCCTTACTGCACAGAGCCCTGCTTGTCCTCAGTACACAGAGCCCTGCTTGTCCTCAGTGCACAGAGCCCTGCTTGTCCTCAGTGCACAGAGCCCTGGTTTTCCTCAGTGCACAGAGCCCTGCTTGTCCTCAGTGTACAGAGCCCTGCTTGTCCTCAGTACACAGAGCCCTGCTAATCCTCAGTGTACAGAGCCCTGCTTGTCCTCACTGCACAGAGCCCTGCTTGTCCTTACTGCACAGAGCCCTGCTTGTCCTCAGTGCACAGAGCCCTGCTTGTCCTCAGTGCACAGAGCCCTGCTTGTCTATTCATACTTCCTACTTTTGGTCTCTTCTCAAAAAGGACACAGGCAATAGCTGCAGGGACAAAACTATACACATTTTTTTTAACCAATGTATAATACAAATATACATATAATAGTATTATCTCGATTATATAAAAAGTTTTTGGTAATGACAATCACTTTAATAGACTAAAATACAAAATAAATTTTTTTTCTATGGTCAATGCAAATCCAGCAGGTTACAGCTTCTTAAACTATAAATACATGAAATAAAATGTAAATGCATAAAATATGATTTACTTGCAATAATGCATTATTGAAAATATGTCTGATTACCAATATAGTACCAAGGTAGGGGTAAGTATAGATATGATATGTGTCACATCAGTATGTCCATTTACTCTTTGGGTTAGCTTCTCCTGCAATAGCAGCAATAATCAATGCATATATGCAGTAATATGTCTGTATAGTAGATAGTGTTACAATCTCTCTAAGTTGATTACAGTGATGTCCAAACCACATATATGCATGCCATGCTCAGCACTTTTTAGAAGGTAGGCAGGTTCTTCCAGTTCTTAAGCTTTCCAGTTTTTATCATCTGCTTTATGCTTCAGAGGAAGTTGTGTAGTTTTTTCCAGTCTGACAACACTGCTCTCTGCTGATACCTCTGTCCATGTCAGGACTCAGGAACTGTCCAAAGCAGAAGCAAATCCCCTTAGCAAACCTCCCCTGCTTTAGACAGTTCCTGACATGGACAGAGATGGCAAAGATAACAATGTGATCAGACTGGAAAGAACGACACAACTTCCTGTGGAGCATACTAGAAGGCTTAAGATTTTTAAGTAGAAGTAATCTACAAATTAGTATGACTATAAGGGTGCTATGTGAACTTTAAATGTTACTTTTTCCTGTTATACTGATTTTTGTAACCTGCACTATATGAAATAAATGAGAAGTTTTAAGAGTAACCTGGTTTGCGCTGAACTTTTAGATATTTTTATTATGGCTTCCAACGGTGTAGTGTTACACCTGTCTGTGTGCTTCTGTCAGCAGGGTCAGAGGGTGAGCTAAATAACTTTTACTCATTTACAAATCAGTATAACTTTCTTGCTTTAGATGATTTGAAAAAAAAAATTTCAACCAGAGTACCCCTTTAAAGACCAATGTGTAAAATTCCAGGTCACTAACTACCCTATCTTCCCTATCTTACAATTTGCATGCAATGCGCATGCCCTTTTTCCAATGTGAATACACACTGTTAACTGCAGCATGTAATTTTTCAATGTGCATAAAATACATATTGTGCAAGAAAGTACATAAGAAATGGCAGATGCAGATTAATTCCATTAAATGGGGCTAATCTGCATCCATGAAAATATGTGACAGAAATCCACTGCTACTCTTGGATTTTCTGTCATGTATTTCATATTATATTTTTCCGCTATCGGAAAAAATACTTTGTGTGAGCATATCCTAGTTTTATTATAGCAGCTTATTATACTTGACAATATGAGCAAGAATTGACTGGTCAGTATCAGTTATTAGTCAGGAAGGTTAGTCAGATTCCACTTTGGAGCATTGAGGTCACTCAGCAAATAATTATACCCCATGATTTTTCTGTTAATTCCCAGTCTATATTAGGAATTATTCTGCTGCAAAGCCTGAAATTTACTTAACTGATCTAAGTAAATCTTCACCTTATCCATTACGCCATTTTTGTCTATAAATAGCTGATCCTTGCAGAATTGTAAACATTTTTCCAATTTGTATGTTGGAAAAATTATTACCAATGCAACAATAAATATGTGTATGAGGGAAAATGGCCATCACGTCCTCTCTCATAGACTTGCATTGAGGGGGCGTGGCCTAGATGTCCCAAGGGGCGTTGTCAACCCCCGCAGCTCGAAAACAGCATTCCAAACATTTACTTTCGAGCGCTGGCCAGTGGAGTGCCCCTTTAAAACCCATCTGCACCTGATCAATTGCAGTGTTCAGTTGCCATTGGAATGACAGATGCCCAAAATGCACTTAGATGTCTGCAATCACAATTTGACCATAACTTTTAAGGGATTAAACTATGGTTCCTCCATTCTTGATAGTTAGCCCAGGAGCCCACTGTCATGCAACAGCCAAACTCTCTTGTAATACTTGGCACAGGAAGCCCTCGCCAAGGCGACTCCGGCAACACCAATAAAAAACTTATTGTGGTCACTAAGGGGTGAAATACATTTTTTTTTTTTTTTTTTTTTATAAAATAAGCTATCTTCAATATCACAAGCCACATGTAACAATGGTCACTCTATAACAGAATTGAGTTTTTACCAGTATATCCATTATCATTTTATCCTCTAAGATCCAAGCTTTCTGTTCACAATAACCACTTGAGCAGGGTGAAAAGCTTACAGCAGTGTATAAACTAGTGAAGAGGTTGTTCTAGATGGAACTGTTTATGACAAGACGCAGAACCTTTGATATCAGAAACTTACCCTTGGGTTTGAGAATGGGGTTTGGATTTGAATGAAGTTCAGCAAACATCTCTGAACAGAGACGTTATCTAATACCAGACCTCTAGATAATGGCTTTAATTCCATTGTCTAACCACCTTAATTGCATATTTAATTTATCTAATTACTGTTAATCTAATTACACTAGAAATGTGATTGGGTGGCTGGTGCTGTTAATAAGAGGTCTCTACATGTGTGCACCCAAGTTGATGTGTGAATACTGGATTTTCTATGTCCTATATGTTGTTGAATTTTAACTAATGCCATGATGAACCGAGACATGTTCTGAATACAATAAAACTACTTCAAATGCATACTTGTATTAGATAAGTTATATGGTCATACTGTTTTGAAATATGGATGAGATGGTGGATGTTATGACATGATATATGGATCTGTATTAGGTCGTCTTTACACTAGCATCATGACCACTATGTCAAATTTATTCTGTAATGGCTCCTGATATACTCTATTCACATAAAATGGTCCATCAGGTTTCCATTGGGGGTAGAGTATTTTTGTTACCAAGAACAGATCTACAGATGGCACTATTTTTGCTGTCAAAAATACCTGTACCTCTGAAAAACATAGATTTGAACAAAGTCTAAGGGGGAGATTTATCAAAATGTGTGCAAAGGAAAAGTTGCCCAGTTGCCCATAAAACCAATCTGATCGCTTCTTTCAATTTGCAGAGGCCTTGTTAAAAATGAAAGGATTGGTTGCTATGGGCAACTTTTCCTTTGCACAGGTTTTGATAAATCTCCCCCGAAGTGCTTACCACTTCCCTGAAGTGAGCACTTGCTGCACAACTAGATTCTAGAGCATATTAGTGCAAAGGCCATTTGGTGAAAGACCAGGGATCCAATCTTTGATGAACAGCTGGTATGGTCTACAATCTAATGAGGTCTAGTTGTCTAGTTTTTTACTCTGTTGCCTCTTTAGTGTTAAAGGGGTACTCCGCCCCTTGATATCTCATCCCTATGCAAAGGACATTTGTTGCAGTGTTGATGGCTTGTGACGTCACGGCCACCTCCGCTTGTGCGTCATGCCCCCTCCTGTAGACTTGCATTGAAGGGGCATGGCCATGATGTCACGAGTGGGGCGTGACCGTGATGTCACGAGCCTCCTCCCCCGCAATACCAGTCATCAGGCACAGAGCCAAGTTCGCTCCGTGCAGATGTCTGGGGTGCCACAGCCGAGATCCTTTGGATAAGGGATAAGATGTCTAGGGGCGGAGTACCCCTTTAACTACTGCATGCACCTGCAGCATTGTACTTTAAATAGCAGCAGAGCAATGTCTACAGCATTGTTCCATTTTCCTGAATGAAGCAATGCTGCAGTACATTGCACTGTCCCTACAAAATGTATAGCGATGGAGGTACAAGCAGCAATAAACACTAAAGAAGCGGTGTGCGTATCAGGAGCCATTCAAGCAGCTGAAGCATAATAATAACATTGCAAATCTGTATAACTTAATGTCTTAGATATGTAAAATAACTGCATATTGTAATGTTTTGTATAACTGCACCTACTAGGGTATTACAGATTTATTGAATCTGCTGCCAGCAGATTTGCAACCAATAGGTCTATTAGAATTTTTGAAGGTTTGATTCTGAATAAGAGTTTGTTCATGAGAAACAGGAAACATTTCAGCAATTGGCGAACAAGAAATCCTAACGCTAACTGTACTAAAAACAAGTAAAAACGAGTAATGACAAAAAGGAAAATATAACAATATAAAATATATTTTCTTGCCAGCCAAAAGGCAACTGTTATATATACCCTGTTCCAAATTATTATGCAAATTCTATTTAAGTGTCACAAATATTTAATATTTTGTTTTTCAGTTTAACTCATTGTATATCAGGGCTCTTTTGATCACTGAATACAATCTTGGACACCTGTGATAATTAGATTTCCAGGGGAGTCCAATTTAAGGAAAAACTACTAAAGGTGAGTGTTCCACATTATAAAGCAGAGCACCATTTTCAAGCACTATGGGGGAAGAAAAAAGATCTCTCTGCTGCTGAAAACAGTGAAATAGTTGAATGCCTTGGACGAGTTATGAAAACATTAGATATTTCATGACAACTTAAGCATGATCATCGCACTGTTAAGAGATTTGTGGCTGATTCAGAGCACAGACGGGTTTGTGCAGATAAAGGCACATTGAGGAAGATTGCTGCCATATCCATGCACGATCACGAGAGCAGCTGCTAAAATACCATTACACCATTACATAGCAGCAAACAGATATTTGAAGCTGCTGGTGCCTCTGGAGTCCCACGAACAACAAGGTGTAGAGTCCTTCAGAGTCTTGCAACTGTGCATAAACCTTCTATTCGGCCACCACTAACCAATGCTCACAAGCAGAAACGGCTGCATTGGGCAGAAAAATACATGAAGACTAATTTTCAAACAGTCCTTTTCACTGATGATTGCCGTGCAACCCTGGATGGTCCAGATGGATGGATTAATGGATGGTTGGTGGACGGCCATCCTGTTCCAACAAGGCTGCGAAGGCAGCAAGGCAGTGGTGGAGTCATGTTTTGGGCTGGTATCATGGGATGAGAGCTGGTCGGCCCCTTTAGGGTCTGCGAAGGTGTAAAGATGACCTCTGCAAAGTATGTGGAGTTTCTGACTGACCACTTTCTTCCCTGGTACAGAAGGAAAACCTATGCTTTCTGTAATAAAATCATTGTCATGCATGACAATGCACCATCTCATGCTGCAAAGAATACCTCTGCATCAATGTCTGCTATGGGGATGTAACAGCTTACCGTAATGGCTGAGTAGTGGATCCGCTTACCTGTGTGAACAATGGCTGAACCGTACCAGGGAGTGGAGTCTAAGGCACCCAGGTCGCTACCCCTGGCACGATCCGTCCCCACAGGTTGCCCAGATGTAACTTGGCACAGATGGTATACCATAGTCAGGACAAAGCACAGGTCAGAAGGCAGGCGGTAAAGAAGCGTAATCAGGTAACAGGCACAAGGTCAGAAGGCAGGCGGCAAAGGAGCAAGGTCAGGTCAAAGGCACTAGGTCAGGAGGCAGGCGGCAAAGGAGCAAGGTCAGGTCACAGGCTGGAGGTCAGGAACACAAATATGGCACACATTATGAAATGCTTTCACTTAGGCACAAGGCATGAAGATCCGGCACCATAATAGGGAGGTGCTGGATTAATATAGAGTCTGCCCAGCAAACAACCAGTTATGGGCATACTGGCCCTTTAAAACTAGCAACAACAGCACGCGCACCCTAAGGGAAGGGGATGAGTGCGCCGGCAAAGCACAGAGGAAGAACAGCCGGGAGCAGCAAGAGGTGAGGAGATGCCTGGGATTCGCATGCGGGCACGTCCCGCATAGTGAGTCCTGGAGCCGCTGCAGACACTAGACGGGGAGCCCTCACAGCCGAACAGAACAGTCGGAGCATTGCCCCTAGCAATGCCAGGGACAAGAGTGCGGGTGCATCCCGCACCACAAGTCCCGGGACCAGTAGAGACAGGGGATAAAAGGAACGAAATGTCCTCAATCCTATTTAGAACCTTTGGAGCATCCTCAATCAAAAGATCTATGAGGGCGGGAGGCAGTTTACATCCAAACAGTAGCTCTGGGAGGCTATTCTGACATCTTGCAAACAAATTGAAGCAGAAACTGTCCAAAAATTCACAAGTTCAATAAAGCTGCTATCAAATAAGGGGTCCTATGTTAAAATGTAACGTGACCTGTTAAAATGTTAAAAAAGTTAAAATGTTAAAAAAAAGTTAAAATGTTTTGATTTGAAGTTTGATTGAAATAGATTTTGATTTCAGTAAATATGCTACAAACGCAACAAATGACAATTTTCAGTTCTTTACAACTTATAAAGTGCTTTGAAACTTACTGTGCATAATAATTTGGAACAGTGCATTGTACAATCAAAAAATACTGTTATCATTAGGAGGTTTGTTGAATAAAATTTGAATTGTACTCTTAATAGTTGATAACATGAGAATTATGTTGACTGTTATTTACATCAATTATTTAGGTAAATAATAAAAATTATAATTTGCATAATAATTTGGAACAGGTGCAGTGTAGTTAAAGCGCAACTGTCATGGATATTGTATTCCCCAGACTAATACCATGATAGTATAGATGATGACACCAAGCTTTGTAACACGGTACAGTCTATAGAGGATGTGTATAGGTTACAAGATGACTTGGATAGACTAAGTGTCTGGGCATCCACTTGGCAAATGAGGTTCAATGTGGATAAATGTAAAGTTATGCATCTGGGTACTAATAACCTGCATGCATCGTATGTCTTAGGGGGGATTAAACTGTCAGAGTCACTGGTAGAGAAGGATCTGGGTGTACTTGTAGATACAGACTACAGAATAGCATGCAATGTCAGGCTGCTGCTTCCAAAGCCGGCAGGATATTGTCATGTATCAAAAGAGGCATGGACTCAAGGGACAGGGACATAATACTCCCCCTTTATAAATCATTGGTACGGCCTTACCTGGAATATGCTGTTCAGTTTTGGGCACCTGTCCATAAAAGGGACACTGCGGAGTTGGAAAGGGTGCAGAGACGCGCGACTAAACTAATATGGGGCATGGAACATCTTAGCTATGAGGAGCGATTAAAGGAGTTACAATTGTTTAGTCTTGAGAAGAGACGTTTAAGGGGGGATATGATAAACGTATATAAGTATATTAATGGCCCATACAAAAAATATGGAGAAAAACTGTTCCAGGTTAAACCCCCCCAAAGGACGAGGGGGCACTCCCTCCGTCTGGAGAAGAAAAAGTTTAGTCTCAAGGGGCGACACGCCTTCTTTACCGTGAGGACTGTGAATTTATGGAACGGTCTACCTCAGGAACTGGTCACAGCAGGAACAATTAACAGCTTTAAAACAGGATTAGATACATTCCTGGAACAAAATAAGATTAATGCTTATGAAGAAATATAAAATCTCATCCCTTCCCCAATATCGCGCCACACCCCTACCCCTTAATTCCCTGGTTGAACTTGATGGACATATGTCTTTTTTTCGACCATACTAACTATGTTATGCAGCTATACCTTCGGCTGCTCTTTATCATACTTTATCAGCAGGAAAATAGTTTTATCGTGCGGTCAGCAACAGTCGAATAGGCGTGGCTGGGGGGTTCGTAATGCCCCACCTCCGCCACGCCTATCCCCTGTAAGTGAGCGCTGGGACCACTGTCTGATTGACACACAGGTCCCCACCCCCGATGTTCATGATGTGCGGGCCGGCGTGACTCCACTGAGCCTTTACATATTTTGTGCACCTTTATGATATACAGTGCCCGTACTCCCCTTCTTTCTTCTGGTGCCGGAGACGCGCTGCTTCTGCTTTCACTAGAGGCAGAAAGCTCGCTCCTTGCCTCTAGCAATGTACAGGTGCACTGAGCTGGAGACAGACAACTGGAGTGAGCGCTTTCTCTCTGCCTCTAGGGAAAGCAGAAGCAGCGCGTCTCCAGCACCAGGAGAAGAAAGATGGGGAGTACGGGCACTGTATAGCATAAAGGTGCACATAATATGTAAAAGCTCAGTGAAGTCACACCGGCCTAAATCTAATGCTGGCTGCTAGGTAAGCCTGGGACTTTTTTCATAACATATAAGGTAGGTACACTTTAAAGGACAACTCTTGTCGGGAGTAATTTTTTTTTCTAACTATGGCCAGTGTGGGGGAAATTAGAAAAAAAAATCTACTTACCTCCGGTGTCCTTCTTCAGTCCCCTGCCACGATCGTCTTCCTGAGCTGCAGTGTAACTGTTGTCTACAGAAGCACCTGGCTGAGGCGAGACACTGTTGTGGTCAGCAATTCAATGAGCTGCAGTATGACACATTGGGCCCAAGTGTTCCCGTAGATGATGGTCATGCTGCAGCTCAGGACAATGATCAATAAGGGCGAAAGGAGAAGGACATCAGAGGCACCACAGTATCATTGCTCAATTCTTTGCTCAGTTTGTAATGTGATACCTTTTTGGGCTCTTCTGCGATGTCCCTGCTGGCTGGGATTTGTAGTGACCAACTATACACAGTATTGTAGGTGACAGGTCACTGTTTGAGGTCGGCTTACTGCCCAATGATTTTCTCACCTTGCTTTTAAATTCTATTGGATTTTTGATGGTTGTCTGGAATCAGTAGTTCTTGCTGTCTCAGCTTTCTCTTTCCAAGATGGTGGCCGCAATGCAGTGCATAGTGCTTTATCAGCCTCCTAAACCCACACCAATGCTGTCTCCTGATTAGCTTGGGAACTATATGTCACATAATGCAAGCAATGATTTGCTAACCTGGGGTCATGTGATCTTGCTGATAGCTGTATGGTATGCTTGTCTACCCTGATGTCATCTCAGTGTTTTTAATACTTTCTCCATTCATTCAGTGGCATAATTGCCATGTGTTCCATATCCTTTCTTTTAATGTTACCACTTTTGGCAGATTTGCACGATCCTGACAAAATTCAAAAGTCCAGTGAGCTGAGGTCACCCCAAGGTTCTGAGCGTATCTCCAATGATCTATATTTTTATATAAATTGGGGATTGAAAATTAATCAGATTGACACAACTTACTGTAATTATGTATCAATGAATTAAGATCAGACATTTGAATTACATACTATATACTTTAGTTAAATAAAATATAACAATTACAAAATTAAATATGAATGTTATGTATGACTTTGTCATTGTAAGATATAACTCTACTGAATTGTCTTTGACTAATGAATTGTTGCGTTATCTATGATATAACCTCTACTCTACATTATATTTCCAATGTAACTTTAGAGTAATTCCCTAAGAAAACAGGTAACGTTGAAAATATATTTTAGAGCAGTAATTTTCCTTTTTAATCCTTACACATGATGTATCATTCTCACCTCCATCAGTCACCATACATCATTTATCATTAACTGTCATATCTTACCCTCATATTTTACACTTGACACCTGAAAAATTAGGATTTGTGGCTTCAAGAAATTAATATTCATGACATTAAAATTAATCTATCGCAAATAATTCTGATGTGTGTAAAGAGTAAATGCTCATCGTTTTATTCAAATAGCTTATCCTTTCCAGAATTTTTTAAGTCAACTTGTAACTAACACATTGACCGATTCTATTGCCCTTCTAATACAATAAACATTATCTTTGACCATAAAGGGTAGCTCATGTGTTTTTAATTGATGCTGAAAGTTAATCATTTATTATAAAATTAAATACAACATGTCACCATTCCCTAAGAGTTGTTGAAGTTTATCTAAATAAAATATAACTAATAAGATACTCCATGTCTAGAACAGAACTTTATATTCTAGGTGACGCAAAATCAATAATTTGTAAAGCTATAGGGCTTATTTCTGTCTTTTTGTTAAAAAGTACCTGTCACCAAATAAACAGTTCTAAACTAACTCAGGCTATGTTCTATAACTACTCCTAACACCCCTCCAGCCCTTAAAAAAAAATTCAGAGCTTTAAAAAGCTGTGTATCTTACCTTTCTTCTTGCTCCCATAGTGCAATTTCCCAGCAGGAGAAAGTGGGTGTTTCCCAGCAGGCATGACATCACTGAAGCCTGCTGGTGAACCACTTCCGCCCTCAGTATGCAAATACCTTCTAGAGACATGATGTGCACCAACTGGGGTACAGTATCACAGATTGAGAATGTAAACAGGTTCATAGACTATAGTCTATGAACCTGTCTACATTCTCAACCATTCTCACAGGTTGAAAACATAGACAGTAATCAAACAAATTTAGCTAATATGTTAGGCTAGGACCACATAACATCATGCAGCCAAGGGCTCTAGTGTCTGGAGTGTATGTGTAATGTCTGTAAATTGTGACAAGTGTGCAGTATCTTTGGACTGTAGGTACATTTATACTGTAATCTATGCAGTATCCTTGGTTGTGCTCTATATCTATATATATACAAAACTCAATGTGTGTGTGTGTATGTGTGTGTGTATGTTCCAGCACCACGCCCAAATGGCAAAAAATATTAATATGAAACTTGGACACATTTACTTATATGTCAACAACAAACATAAGATAGGTAATTTAACCCTTACTCACCCCCATTTGCCAGGGGCGGGGCTTTTGTTTAAAGTCCCATACAAGTCTATGGGAAATCTGCATAACTTCCAAACGGCTGGAGATATTTCGATAATACTTGGTCACATGTTACTTATATGTCCACTTAAAATATAGGATAGTTCATTTAACCCTTAACTACCCCCATTTGTGAGGGTCAGGGTTTTTGTTTAAAGTGCTATGCAAATCAATGGGAAATGTATGTTCTAGCATAACTTCCGTACGGCTGGAGATATTTCAATACCTGGTACACAAATTACGGGTCGGGATATGAGGACGGGATAGGAGGACGAGATATGAGGACGGAATAGGAGGTTGGGATAGGAGGTCGAGATAGGAGGTCAAGATAGGAGGATGGGATAGGAGGTCGGGATAGGAGGTTGGGATAGGAGGACGGGAAAGAGGACAGGATAGGAGGTCAGGATAGGAGGTCGGGATATGAAGACGGGATAGGAGGATGAGATATGAGGACGGAATAGGAGGTTGGGATAGGAGGTCGGGATAGGAGGTCAATAGTAGGTCGAGATATGAGGACGGCAAAGGAGGACGGGATAGGAGGTCGGGATAGGAGGTCGAAATATGAGGAGGGAATAGAAGGTCGGGATAGGAGGTCGAGATAGGAGGTCGAGATATGAGGACGACACAGGAGGACGGGATATGAGGACAGGATATGTGGACGGGATATGAGGACGGGATATGAGATTGAGATATGAGGACGTGATATGGGGACGGGATATGGGATTGGGATATGACAACAATATATGGGGATGGGATATGAAGTCAAAAGCTTCCTCCTTCCCAACAAGGATAAGAAAGGAAAAAACGGGCAACGCCGGGTACACAGCTAGTATATATATATAAACAAGCCCTCATATGGCTTTATAGATATAAATATAAAAGAGTTATGGCCCTTGGAAGGAGAAGGAAACATTATAATGCAAGGGATTGGTAAGTGGTTGAAGTAGTCCCCTTTTGAATATTGACTTTTATACGGTTGTTAATGACATGCCTTTTGAGGGTATTTTTTAAGTAACAGAAATTTCTTCAATACAAACAATATTTCTCTTATACTCAAAAGATACTACAAGACTATAGAGCTAGGCTGTCTTGCACTATTTCTGTGTATAATGACAGCACTCACAACCTATTTGTAGAAGCTGTGGATATTATTAAAGGGTAATTATAACCCCTTAAGGACATGCGCAATAAATGTACAGCACTGCAACAAGTAACTTTGCGTGCAGCACCATAGATTTTTGGCACAAAGTGAACATAGGAGCTGCACTTGCTACATAGCAGGTGATTTACCGTTAGAACAAACTTTTGAAAGGTTTGATTCTCGAGGCTTGCCAAACTTTCGCAAAATGTTTCGTTCTGGTCAAACTAGTTTGTTGAGAACTGGCAATGAAATAAACCCCTAAACACTTGTACAACACCACGTAAGAGCTCTACAGCTTTGAATAACGCTCCTAGGAGTGTATTTAACCTGTTGGGGATGGAGGGCGTATCTATACGTCCTCCGCCCACTCCCTTTCTAACAACGGCCAGGATCCGTGGCTAATAGTGCGCGGCACTGATCGTGGTAAGACATTGCCGGTTAGCTCAGGGGGCTGTTCGGGACGCCGTGATAAAATTGCGGCATCCCAAACAGCTTACAGGACAGCAGGAGGGCCCCTACCTTCCTCCTCGCTGTTCGGTCGCTGAATGATTGCTCAGTGCCTGAGATCCAGGCATGAGCAGTCAAGCGGCAGAATCATTGATCAATGGTTTCCTATGAGAAATCAGTGATCAATGTAAAAGATCAGTGTGTGCAAAAAAAAGTGAATAAAGATCATTTAAACCCTTCCCTAATAAAAGTTTGAATCACCCCCCTTTTCCTATTTAAAAAAAAAACTGTGTAAATAAAAATAAACATGTGTCATATTGCCACATGCGGAAATGTCTGAATTATAAAAATGTATAATTAATTAGACCACACGGTCAATGGCGTGCGCGCAACAAAATTCCAAAGTCCAAAATAGTGTATTTTTGGTCACTTTTTTATGTAATGAAAAGATGAATAAAAAGATTAAAAATGATCAAAAAGTCCGATCAATACATAAATGGTAACACTAAAATCTTCAGATCACGGTGCAAAAAATGAGCCCTCATACCACCCCATACGCGGAAAAATAAAAAAGTTATTGGGGTCAGAAGATGACAGTTTTAAACGTATACATTTTCCTGCATGTAGTTATGATTTTTTTTCCAGAAGTGCGACAAAATCAAATCTACATAAGTAGGGTATCATTTTAATCGTATGGACCTACAGAATAAAGATAAGGTGCTATTTTTATCAAAAAATATACTGCGTAGAAACAGAAGCCCCCAAAAGTTGCAAAATGGCATTTTTTCTTCAATTTTGTTGCACAATGATTTTTTTCCCCATTTCACCGTAGATTTTTGGGTAAAATGACTGATGTCATTACAAAGTAGAATTGGTGGTGCAAAAAATAAACCATCATATGGATTTTTAGGTGCAAAATTGAAAAAGTAATGGTTTTTAAAAGGTAAGGAAGAAAAAACGAAAGTTCAAAAATGGGAAAACCCTCCGTCCCCAAGGTGTTAAGGGTATGTTCAAATGAGCTGTTCAGATGAGCGGATTCACAGCGTATTTTACGCTGCGGATCTGCCGCTGAAGGACCTCTACAGTGTGCCTTTTGATGTGCCTGCTCGGAGCGGCAATGAGCGGCAACTCACACATCATAGCGTATCTGCTTGTAGCGACGTATTGCCGCTACAGGCTCATTTAATGTTGCAACCTATAGTAGCTAATAGCTTGTTTAATTTGTGGATTTTACACACTTTTGCGGATTAACACTAAAATAAAGCTGCATAAACTATCCCTGTTTGACGGTAGATGCCTGCCTGTGTTAAAATACACACAGAGGTATCAGAAGATGCAATGGCTTTTCCAATTTCAAAATGTATCCCTTTTTTGGTTGAAACCGGATTGGTGCGGGGGGACTAATGGTAGCTGTAGCCAGTGGACCCTGGCTATGCCTTATTTTCTTTCTGCAGATACGGCAGTCTGCCTGTGTTACAGTTGCGCTCTGGCCGGACTCGCCGGCCATGAGCTCTTTCTGTCCCCACTGTTTCTTAAAAGACCGGTACCCAATTTGTCTAAGTGTTTGCACTTGTCCCCTGGTCCATAAGTATCTGCTCCTCCCTGCTCCCTGGGCTGGATTTTGGTTGTCTGTCTTAGTCTTTGCTTGTCCTAGCCTGAGTCTTGTCCTGTTCCTGAATCAAGTCCTGTTCCCAAGTCTGTGGACCTGTTCCTAGTTCCGGCCTGTCCTGTTCCCTTGTTCCTGCCTTGTCCTTCTGCCTTGCCAGTCACGTTCTGCCCGCCACGTCCTGCCAGTCTCTGTCTCTGCCATGTCACCCCCCCCCCAGCTACCTGTGTGGACAAGTCGTGCCAGTAGTAGCGACCTGGGTGTCACCCACCGCAGCAAGACCATCCCGCTTTGCGGTGGGCTCTGGTGAAAACCGGTGGTACCTTAGACCCCGCTCCCGGGCACGGCTCAAGTCTCTATCCACACAGGCCCAGAGGATCCACCATCTGCTGTCCACCTGCCTTGATTCCTAACAGTAAGATCCGGCCTATCCAACAGTAAGATCTGGCCATGGATTCCACTGGGGTGCTTTTGTCTGATTTTTTAGGTCTTTTCAATCCGGCCTTGGATTCTGCTGAAGTACCTCTGCCAGATGTCCTTCCTGCTGTTGTGGGCCGTCAAGTGCAACAACTGAAGTTACTTTCAGCGATGATGCAACAGCTTTTGGCCTTGCAACAGCAGCAGGTACCACAATCTGGCCCACTACCAGTTCTTGCAGTGTCTCCTGGTTCCCAGCCATGCCTGTCCGTACCTCGTCTGGAGTCCCAACATCCTTCCTTGCTACCAACTTTGCCTCTTGCCGAAGAGGTCTTTGCCCCGTCTAGCTCCTGCAGTGTCTTCTGAACATCCTTCCTTACTACCAACTTTTTCTCTTGCCGAGAAGGCGATGGATGTGGTCTGTTTGCACCTTCTGGCTCCTGCAGTGTCTCCTGGTTCTTAGCTATGCCTGTGTGTACCTCGTCTGGAGTCCCAACATCCTTCCTTGCTACCAACTTTGACTCTTGCCGAAGAGGTCTAGGATGTGGACCATTTGCCCCGTCTAGCTCCTCCAGTGTCTTCTGAACCTCCTTCCTTGCTACCAACTTTGCTTCTTGCCGAGGAGGCTATGGATGTGGTCCTTCTAGTTCCTGCAGTGTCTCCTTGTTCCCAGCTATGCCTGTCCGTACCTCGTCTTGAGTCCCAACATCCTTCATTGCTACCAACTTTGCCTCTTGCCGAAGAGGTCTTGGATGTGCACCATTTGCCCCATCTAGCTCCTGTAGTGTCTTCTGAACATCCTTCCTTGCTACCAACTTTGCCTCTTGCTGAAGAGGCTAAGAATGTGGTCCGTTTGCACCTTCTGGCTCCTGCAGTGTCTCCTGGTTCCCAGCCATGCCTGTCTGTACCTCGTCTGAAGTCCCATCATCCTTCATTGCTACCAACTTTGCCTCTTGCCGAAGGGCCTATGGATGTGAACCGTTTGCACCTTCCAGTTCCTGCAGTGTCTTCTGGTTCCCAGCTATGTCTGCCTTTGCCTCGTCTGGTGTTTCAACATTCTTCCTTGTTACCAACTTCGCCTCTTGCCGAAGAGGTTATGGATGTGGACCATCTTGTATTTTGCCAAGTTCATTGTCTTGTTTTTCTTGTGTTGTTTTCTGTAAATTTTTCCTCTCTAGGTGCTCATCTTAGAAGACGGAAGACTCCTTGCCAGAAGTCTGCTAGTTCCTTTCCGCCTTTGCCCAGTCCAGTATCCCCCTGGGCTCTGGTAGTGGGGAACTCTTTTAGTTCCAAAGAAGAGGGGAGACCAAAGGGTGGGGTACTGTTACAGTTGCGCTCCGGCCGGACTCGCCGGCCATGAGCTCTTTCTGTCCCCGCTGTCAGCGGGGCTGAGATTCACAGTGCGGGACGTGCCAGCATGCGAGTCTAAGCCTGTCACTCCTGAGTCAAGTCCTGTTCCCGAGTCTATGGACCTTTTCCTTGTTCCGGCGTGTCCTGTTCCCACGTCACCTCCCAACTACCTGTGTGGACAGGGGTGCCAGGGGTAGCCACCTGGGTGTCACCCGCCGCAGCAAGACCTTCCCCCTCAGCATATCCACCATGATGCCATACAGTATCCCCACCACACCTACCACCACCATTCATACTAATGCTATGCTCAGCTATTGCATCCCCCTCTACCACCTCCGGAATACGCTCAAAAGCTGATCTTACCATCATATCATCAGACCTCGAATGAGTCAACCAGTCCACAAAGGTCGTACTATGCTGTGAAATCACACACCCCCTGGAAGACAGTAAGACTTTTGGTTGGCTGATGTGGCTGCCACTACTACCACCAGGCTGCTGCTGATAGCTGTACTTGGGCTGGTACTGACACCAACATTCTTTCCATCAGAGGACATGGAAGGGGTGTTCTGTCTAACAATTCCATTATCAGACATATTTTTTGTGCATTGTAAAAAATATTGAGGTTATGTTGGGTGATTTTTCAATTGCCTTCTAGTCAACTTTAACTTTTAATGCTTTCAACTGCATTGTTATCTTATAGCCAGGAAAGTATGCTGTGTGTGCAATTAAGCCAGAAGGCTAATGCATGTTAAATGTACATGCTTTAACCCCTTAAGGACTCAGCCCATTTTGGCCTTAAGTTTTACGTTTTCATTTTTTCCTCCTCGCCTTCTAAAAATCATAACTCTTTTATATTTTCATCCACAGACTAGTATGAGGGCTTGTTTTTTGCGCGACCAGTTGTCCTTTGTAATGACATAACTCATTATATCATAAAATGTATGACGCAACCAAAAAACACTATTTTTGTGGGGAAATTAAAACTAAAAACGCTATTTTGCAAATTTTGGAAGATTTCGTTTTCACGCCGTACAATTTATGGTAAAAATGACGTGTGTTCTTTATTCTGAGGGTCAATACGATTAAAATGATACCCATTATTACATACTTTTCTATTATTGTTGCGCTTAAAAAAAACCTCAAACTTTTTAACCAAATTAGTACATTTATAATCCCTTTATTTTGATGACCTCTAATTTTTTTATTTTTCCGTATAAGCGGCGGTATGGGGGCTCATTTTTTGCGCCATGATCTGTACTTTTTTTTTATACCACATTTGCATATATAAAACTTTTAATTAATTTTTTATAATTTTTTTTAAATAAAATGTATTAAAAAAGTAGCAATTTTGGACTTTTTTTTTTTCATTCACGCCGTTCACCGTACGGGATCATTAACATTTTATTTTAATAGTTTGGACATTTACGCACGCGGCAATACCAAATATGTCTATAAAATTTATTTTTTACGCTTTTTGGGGGTAAAATAGGAAAAAACGGACGTTTTACTTTTTTATTGGGGGAGGGGATTTTTCACTTTTTTTTTACTTTTACATTTTTTTACATTTTTTTTACACTTGAATAGTCCCCATAGGGAACTATTCATAGCAATACCATGATTGCTAATACTGATCTGTTCTATGTATAGGACATAGGACAGATCAGTGTTATCGGTCATCTTCTGCTCTGGTCTGCTCGATCTCAGACCAGAGCAGGAGACGCCGGGAGCAGTGATGCGGGCGATCCGATCATTCATTCAAATCGCGCACTGCCGCAGATGCCGGGATCTGTATTGATCCCGGCACCTGAGGGGTTAATGGCGGACGCCCGTGAGATCGCGGGCGTCGGCCATTGCTGGCGGGTCCCTGGCTGCGATCAGCAGCCGGGATCAGCTGCGCATGACACGGGCATCGCTCCGATGCCCGCGGTTATGCACACGACGTAAATGTACGTCCTGGTGCGTTAAGTACCACCGCACCAGGACGTACATTTACGTCCTGCGTCCTTAAGGGGTTAAACAACATAATCTTACAACCATGTAGGTATATTGTGTGTTTGAATAAACCAAGATTATATACTTACAGGTGCTTTAAAAGCCAATGCGCGTTCAATGTGCACGCTTTAAACTGTGTTATTTTACAAACGTTTAGGTATACTGAGCGTTCGTATAAACCAAGAATACATAGTTCATAACATAGTAACATAGTTCATAAGGTTGAAAAAAGATCATCAAGTTTAGAGTCCATCAAGTTTAACCTATATCCCTAATGTGTCCCTACTGAGTTGATCCAGAGGAAGGCAAAAAACCCTCATACTCGAGGTAAAAATTCCTTCCCGACTCCAAATATGGCAGTCAGAATAAATCCCTGGATCAATGTTCTGTCCCTATGAATCTGGTATACATAACCAGCGATGTTATTATTCTCCAAAAATGCATCCAGACCCTTTTTGAACTCTTTTACAGAGTTCACCATGTCCACCTCCTCATGCTGAGAATTCCACAGTCTCACTGCTCTTACAGTAAAGGACCCCCGTCTGTGCTTAGAATATATATGTAAAGTGCTTTTAAATACTAATGTGAGTTTGTAACAGAGCTGGATGTGGATCCTTTACATGTGTGGCTGATGACTTGGACCATATCGGGGAGCGGAGTCTAAGGTGCCACTGGTCTTCACCAGAGCCTGCCGCAAGGCAGGATGTACTTGCTGCGGCAGGCAACACCCAGGTCGCTACCCCCCGACACGACTCGACCACACAGGTAGCTGGGCAAGGCAAGGTACCGAAGGATAAGGCAGTAGGGTAGTCAAATGTAGCAGTAGGTCAAGGCAGGCGGCAAAGGTGTGGAGTCTAGTAACGTAGCGGAAGGTCTGGATACACGGGAAAGACAACAGGCAATAGGGAACGCTTAACCCCTTGGGGACGGAGGGTTTTCCAGTTTTTTTTCACTTTCGTTTTTTCCTCCTTACCTTTTAAAAATCATAACCCTTTCAATTTTGCAGCTAAAAATCCATATGATGGCTTATTTTTTTGCGTCACCAATTCTACTTTGTAATGACATCAGTCATTTTACCCAAAAATCTACAGCGAAATGGAAAATAAAATCATTGTGTGACAAAATTGAAGAAAAAATGCCATTTTGTAAATTTTGGCGGCTTCTGTTTCTACACAGTACATTGTTCGGTAAAAATGACACCTTATCTTTATTCTGTAGGTCCATTCGGTTAAAATGATACCCTACTTATATAGGCTTAATTTTGTCATACTTCTGGAAAAATCATAACTACATGCAGGAAAATGTATACGTTTAAAATTGTCATTTTCTGACCCCTATGACTTTTTTATTTTTCTGCGTACGGGGCGGTATGAAGGCTAATTTTTTGTGCCGTGATGTAAAGTTTTTAGCTGTACCATTTATGTATTGATCAGACTTTTTGGACATTTTGGACATTTTGGCAAACGGTGATACCACATATGTTTATTTTTATTTACAGAGTTTTTTTATTGGGAAAAGGGGGGTGATTCAAACTTTTATTAGGGAAGGGGTTAAATGATCTTTATTCAATTTTTTTCCCACTTTTCTTTTTGCAGTGTTATAGCTCCCATAGCGGGCTATAACACTGCACACACTGATCTTTTACATTGTTCAATGGTTTCTCATAGGAAACCATTGATCAATGATTCTGCTGCTTGACTGCTCATGCCTGGATCTCTGAGCAGTCATTCGGCGATCGGACAGCGAGGAGGCAGGTAGTGACCCTCCAGCTGTCCTGTAAGCTGTTCGGGATGCCGAGATTTCATCGCGTCGATCCCAAACAGCTCCCTGAGCTAACCGGCACTGCTTTACTTTCACTTTAGATGCGGTGTTCAACTTTGAATGCCACGTCTAAAGGGTTAATAGCGTGCAGCACCATGATCAATGCACCCTAGGAAACAGGGACGCGTGTGCCGGAGCTGAGACAGGATTAGGTTAGGATTCGCATGTGGGGAACCCAGGGACACTGCACTCACGGCCAGAGCTTGCGGCCGGAGAGCAGTGTGTAACAGAGTTCAACCAGGTAGATATACTGTGTGTTTGATAGAATATGTATATACAGGTGATTTCGATAGCTAATGCATGTTCAATGTGCATGCTTTTTATTGCACTGCTATCTTACAACCAGATAGATATACTATGTGATGAAACCAAGAAAATATATATGTACAGGTGCTTTAAAAGGTTAATGTGTGTTCAATTTACACAGTTTTTATTGTGCTGATATCTATCACCTGGTTGGCATGCTGTGTGCGCAATTAAACCCTGAAAATGTAAGTAAAGGTGCTTTAGATGGCTATGCTGTGTTCAAGGTGATAAAACTATGTATTGCTATTATAAAGGTCAGCACACACAGCTTTGCTCAATTGTACAGATATGTGATACTATTAATGGCTTGAACAATGCTGGCTGGGGTTTGTAGTGCATGATTAAGCTTCTACAAGAATGGACAGGAGGTCTCTAAGATTAATTCACAGATTAAAGCTGTGCTCACTTTGCTGTGGAATTGTATAGATTAGGGGTTGTACTGCTATGAAGGTTATCATGGTATTAGAAGGCTTTTCTTTACTTCTGCAGGATCACTCTGGCTCCTGCTCATACTGTCTGTCTCTTTCTCTCCAGAATGCTGGCAGTGGTGCGCTACATGCCTTAAATGCTGTGTAAAAGACTCTACCCCCTTGCTGTCTCTTATTGTCCTGAGAGCTGATTGACACATACATCAGCAAATTATTGTATAATCTGGGGTAATCATGTGATAGTTGGAAGAAAAGCTGGTCAACCTGATGTTATTTCACTGCCCCTGTTCTTCCTGCTTCCTCTGGGCACCAAAATGCCATATGCTTCTCGTCCCTCGTGTCATGATTTTGCACATTTCCTTGGTCACACGAGCTGAACCGAGAAATGTTCAAAAGTTATGTGAGCCTTGCCAATATAAAACGATCAAAAGTTTTACCATGAAGAGCACTGCGTAAAAATTACCCCCCCCCCAATAAATTGCGGTGTTTAAAAAACAAAATTTTGGCTTCACTGTTTATTTGATGGTAAAATGAAACATGTGAATAGAAAGTACAGGGTGGGTCATTTATATGGATACACCTTAATAAAATGGTAATGTTGGTGATATTAACTTCCTGTTTAAGGCACATTAATATATGTGAGGGGGAAAACTTTTCAAGATGGGTGGTGACCATGGCGGCCATTTTGAAGTCAGCCATTTTGAATCCAACTTTTGTTTTTTCAATAGGAAGAGGGTCATGTGACACATCAAACTTATTGGGAATTTCACAAGAAAAACACTGGTGTGCTTATTTTTAATGTAACTTTATTTTTTCATGAGTTATTTACAAATTTCTCTTTGTTTAAAGCCATTGACATGTCATCGAGGTTAACATGTGAGGAGCAGATAGAAATTGTGTTGATGTCTGGTGAATGCAGTAACCGGGTCATTGCAGCAGATTTCAATGCAAGACACCCAACGAGATCATCCATCTCCCATGCTACAGTTAGCAAACTGCTTGCTAAGTTTCGTAAAACTGGTTCAGTGTTGGATTTGCCAAAATGTGGACGCATGGAATTTGTCACTAATGAAGAAACATCAGTGGCTGTCCTAGCTTCATTCAGCAAGAGCCCACAGTGTAGCACTCGCTGCATGTCCCTGGAGAGTGGCATTAGTCGAACATCCATTCGGTGAATATTAACTACTCACAAATGGCACCCTTACAAACTCCAGCTACTGCAGCATCTCAACGAGGATGACCCAGATCGGCGCACTGAATTTGTAGAATGGGCAAAACAAAAATTGGACCCTCAGTTTACACAGAAGATTTTGTTCAGTGATGAGGCAAACTTTTATGTGAAAGTTAACAAACAAAACCACCGCTATTTTCTGACACTAACCCACATTGGATTGATCCATCCAAGACTGTTGGAACACAAAAATTGATGGTATGGTGTGGTATATGGGGTACAAAGACAGTGGGGCCATTCTTCATCAATGGAAACCTCAAGGCCACTGGATATGCGAAATTGCTACATGATGATGTGTTTCCCTCTGTATGCACCGAAGCTGGCATGTTCCTTGAGTTTTTCCAGCAAGATGTGCACCGCCACATTATGGGTGTCAGGTCCGAGCATTCCTAGATGAACAGTTTCCTGGAAAGTGGATTGGTCATCGTGGGCCAGTTGAATGGCCCCCAAGGTCTCCCGATCTGACCCCCTCAGACTTTTATCTTTGGGGTCATCTGAAGGCAATTGTCTATGCTGTGAAGATACAAGATGTGCAGCACCTGAAACTACGGATACTGGAAGCCTGTGCTAGCATTTCTCCTGCGGTGTTGCTATCAGTGTGTGAAGAGTGGGAGAAGAGGGTTGTATTGACAATCCAACACAATGAGCAGCACATTGAACACATTTTATTAGTGGTCAGAGACTTTTAAATAACTCATGAAAGAATAAAGTTACGTTAAAACCAAGCACATCATTGTCTTTCTTGTGAAATTCCCAATAAGTTTGATGTTTCACATGACCCTCTTCCTATTAAAAAAAACAAAAGTTGGATTCAAAATGGCCGACTTCAAAATGGCCGCCATGGTCACCACCCATCTTGAAAAGTTTCCCCCCCTCACATATACTAATGTGCCACAACCAGGAAGTTAATATGACCAACCATTCCCATTTTATTAAGGTGTATCAATATAAATGACCCACCTTGTACAATTGGCCCTGCAAAAAAAAAACGCTCATATGTCTCTGTGAATGGAAACATAAAATAGTTATGGCTCTTAAAAGGATAGGAGGAAAAACCAAAAGGCAAAAATGAATCCTGGCTGTATCCTAAAGGCCTTAATGGGCTGTGTCATTGAGGGGATAAATTTGTTGCAGCAGCAGGATACATATTTAAACTCTTAGCAACTCCCTAACCCCCTGCTAAAGGGAGCATTCTAGTTACCATATATCCCGGCGTATAAGACGACTTTTTAACCCCGAATTTTCTTCTGAAAAGTCGGGGGTTGTCTTATACGCCGGGTATTGAGGTCGGGGATAGGAAAACTTCTGATTATCTGCCCAGGCCAGCTCCCGTGTGTGGCTGCAGGTGGGGGCCGGCCAGAGCAGGTAAAAACGAATACTGTATACTAAAAACCAGGGTTCCTCCAGCTGTTGTGAAACTACAACTCCCAGCATGGCAAAGGCTGTCCAGGCATGCTGGGAGTTGTAGTTTTACAACAGCTGGAGGCCCCATGGTTTTTAGTATACAGTATTCGTTTTTACTTGCTCTGGCCGGCCCCCGCCTGCAGCCAGACACGGGAGCCGGCCCGGGCAGATAATCATAGGTATTCCTATGCCGTACATCCCTTTCGGGACATACGGATGTCTGTCGGTCACTTACCATTCCCCGGCGGCGCGTTCCTCCCCCGGTCCTATTTCGGTCCTCCTGCGGTCCGGTCCTCCGTCTCTATGGTTGTACGCCAGTGACGTCCCGTGCGTACAACCATAGAGGCAGAGGAGCGCCGGACCAGGAGGACCGCAGGAGGACGCACGCCGACCGGGGCCTGGTGAGTGACCGGCTGTGCTATCTTAAGTGATCCGGTCACCGCTCTCCGGTCCCGCCACCTACTGCTCTGGTCCATAGGCCATAGCAGTAGATGGTGACCCGGGCCAGAGGAGCGGTGATTGGAACACTGTGGGGGCAGACCAGTACAGACATACAGCCTGCAGCCATACACTGTATATGGCTGGAAGCTGTATGTCTGTTGGGGGGAGCTGCCTACTATTGTGGGGGAACTGCTGACCTAATATGGGGGGAGCTGCCTACAAATGTGGGGGGAGCTGCCTACAAATGTGGGGGGAGCTGCCTACAAATGTGAGGGGAGCTGCCTACAAATGTGGGGGGAGCTGCCTACTATTGTGGGGGAACTGCTGACCTAATGTGGGGGGGGGGGGAGCTGCCTACAAATGTGGGGGAGCTGCCTACTATTGGGGGGGTACTGCTGACCTAATGTGGGGGGAGCTGCCTACAAATGTGGGGGGAGCTGCCTTCAAATGTGGGGGAGCTGCCTACTATTGTGGGGGAACTGCTACTAATGTGGGGGAGCTGCCTACTAATATGGGGTAACTGCTGACCTAATGTGGGGTAACTCCCGACTTATTGTGGGGGAGCTGCCTACTATTGTGGGGGAACTGCCGACCTAATGTGGGGGGAACTGCAAGGTACCCTACATCGCGGTAGGAGGGGTAGTCTTATATGGCGATATCCCAAACTCTATATTTTAACTGTAAAAGTTGGGGGTCGTCTTATACGCCAAGTCGTCTTATACACCGGCATATACGGTAGTTCATGAGAGTTTGAACGTGTATACTGCCTCCGTTTCCCTTAAAAAAATTAATAAATAACATGAATAAAGGTTGGTAAACTTGACCTGAATGTTAAAACATTTTGAGTTAACAATTGTAGTTATGCTATTCTGCTGATTGAAAGGAAGCCAAATAACATGAAGCAGAAACCAATTTTCTCCATGTTAACAATAATTCCAAATATGGCAATAAAAAAAATCCTTGGATCTTTGATCCAGTTAGTAATACAGTATCTGTAATTTGTTATATTATTACTTTTAATAAAAACATCCAGACCCTTTTTATATGAACTAACTATGACACCTTCCCATTTCAGAGAGTCCCATAGTCTCTCCTATCACAGTAAAGAATCTCCTTTCATAGTATTTTTTTTTTATCCATGCTTACTAGGTCACCCTTCAGCTCTACTATATTTTTCTTGTACACTAGTTCCCAAATCTGCAAACACTAAGCCTGACTAATGGTAAAATCCTATGTTCTCATCAAGTGCATCTATGCCCCTTTTGATGCATTCCATGATCTTTTTTGCCTTGGCAGTAGCTGCCTGACACCTACAAGTTTACTGTTGACTAATATCCCTAAAACCTTTTCTATTTCAGTTTTACCTTGGTGTGACGATCCGTCTTGGGGATTAGCTCTGGGACCGTCCTGGACCACGCCACAGGATGCGTTTCTTCTCAATAAACCAGCAAACAAACACTTATAATGCAAATCTGGCACCTTGCCAGTTTTATTAGACAGGTTGCAGGGTAAGAAATAAACAAAAAGCAGGAACAAAACAAAATCCTAGACCGTCTGGTCACTGACTAAACAGACCAGCTTGTCCTGACTAACAACCGCTGAGCTTCCCTCAGCCGGTTAAACATATGTCCCCTGCAACCTTCTACTCACAATGTCACTCTCTTTGAGCCACTCAGCTCGGGCTGTGTACTCCTCAGCAGCCTCTGTCTCTTCCCTACAGCCCACATGCTGTCTCCTAGGAAGAGCCCCAACTATTCTGTCTTTTTTCCTTTTAAAACACACACTTTCCCTTCCTGATACCTCATTAATCAGGCCACAGGTGGAGCATTCTGCAGAGATAGCAAGGGAAATACACCCTTTCCTTGCCACACTGCCACATATCCCCCCCCCCTCTGCTCAGACCACCGGGAAGGAGCATTTGTATTCAAAAGGCAGAGTCCAACTGCCTTTCCTTTTCCTTGAACAGCTACGTCCAACAGGTTTTGAGGCAATTGGCTTCCTTCATCAGTAGATTTTATCTGCACCACTTCAATGGTGCACCCTTCTTTCATTCGCACTTTCATCAGCCACCGAGCACAAGACTTTTGGTCACCTTTGACAAATTCCTTGTAAAAAGCTCCATTCATGTCACACCTTTCCAACACCAGGTTCTTCATCTTGGCCTGTGCAGTGCTCTGGACACTAGGTGCGGACAAGGCAGATGCTCTAAGCCATTGTCTTCTTCTGTCACTGGTATGACCATTGCACGAACTTTGCTGGTGGCCAACCGAGCCTGTATCACCCATTTGCAGGTCTTCTAAGTCATCCTCCACAATTTCAGGAGGCTTCCCTTTAATGCACCTGTCCATCTTCTCCTTGAGACGGACTCTTCTCCAAATTCTACTTCTGCGGACTTTCTTCCAGTGTTTTCTAATCCAGTGCCTCTCAGGGTTTCCACCACGACCCAGTCTTCTATCACAGTGACCTCTTTTTAAGGACTCTGCTTTCTTATTAGCCCTTTCTTTAGGGACACCGACTTTCACAGGCTCATTTTTAGGCTGAGAACTCTTGGCGCCTTTAGCCAGTTTTTCACCTGCACCTTCAGATGTGTCACTGACTTTACTTGCAGCTTCTGCAGTTATCTCTGGTTTAACTTCTACCTCAGAGAACTTCTCTGCCTCAGAATTTTCACCATGCAATGTCAATAGCTCTGCAGCTTCAGAGGACTTCCCATATGGTTTCACCTCAGTCTCAGCTTCAGAGGACCTTTCATATGGCTTCTTCTCATGGTCTTCAGACTCTACTGTTTCTTGCGTCCATTGTTCAGACTCCGCCTTTTTTAGAGAAAGTATCCCTGTCTCCAGTAGCTTTTGCCCCACAAGCAGTTTTTCTTCTTTTACACGGACGGCTGTGGCTTTGGCCTCAGTTTCCATCTGAGACACTTTTAACCTCTCGTTAGCCAGTTCTACTATAGCTTGGTCACGACTTTCTTTTAGGACCTTCATGTCCCCTTCCAGCTTTAAACATTTCTGCTGCTCACTCTTGAGCTTAGCAGAGTTCTTCTTCTCACTTTCCAGCAATTCTGTCAAGTTTTTGACAGTATCCTCCAGGGACAGCAGTTGTTCTCTCATCTGCTCATAGTTTTTTTCAGTTGCGCCATCTTGGACACTTTCTGCTCATAGACTTTTAGCTGAGCCTCTTGTTCAGAGAGCTGAGTACCCAGTGAATCCAAGGCAGCTGCGCGAGACTTAATATGCGTTTCGTTCTGCGCCTCCAGGCTCTGCACCTTATGAGCCATTACCACTTTCTCCTTCTCCAACTCTTCCATGGCTACCAACCTAGCCTTGTGATCACTTTGTAGAGCCAGATATGCCCCACACAGGACATTCACTTCTTCATCCTTGAATGAGATCTGCTTGGCCAGAATCTCCAATTCTCTCTCCTTGCTGGTCATAAGACCCTGGGAGCGGGACAGTTCATCCTGCAGAGCCGCCAACTCACTTTTGTGGCGCTCCATATCTTTCTGCAGCTGAAGCGTCGCTTCCTGCTTTTTATTCAAGTCTGCAAGCGTTTTTTCTTTCTCCTCTGTCAGGTGATGAACTACTTCTTCCTTTTGAGACAATTTAGCAGAAACCATCTGTAAGGTTTCTTCAAGGTTCTGGATCTGCTCCCTTTTTTTACCAAGACCAGCGCATTTTTTCCGAGATCTCTTACTTACAGCGGTCTCCTTACTCTCGCTGCTGGACCTTGTGACATTCTCTTGTCCTCTGACAGTCACCTGTGCTTGGCCTGTCTCTTTCTTCAAGCCAACTCGTTCAGACTCTTTTCCACCTTTAGGAGTAGTCTCCCCCTTTTCAAGGGTCTTGGTCACTTGGGCTTTAGGGTAGTTCCTGGACAGTCTCTCTGGACTGTCTCTCTGCTCACTGGCAGACTTCTCTTTCACTTCAACACTGTCTCTCTGCTGCCCAGCAGAAAGGTCTAGGGCTCCTGGGTCTGCAACAACATCTGGTCCAGTGGTTCGACCTTCCTGGTCACGATCCATCTCTGGTCCAGACATCACATCTCCTTCACTCAGGACTCTGTCTGTGACAGTAAGCGCAGCACCCGGCTCCACATGTACTCTCTTCAGTACTTCTGCATTATCCACAGACATCTCTGTAGCTTCTTTTCCAGTCACCTCTTCCAGATGACCGCGCAACTCTAGCCCCAACTTGGGCTCATCTTCAGATGGCAGATGGAACCCATGTTCCTGTACCTGATCCGTTTCTGGTTTCACTGAAGATTTTGTTTCAGTCAGAGGCACACTTGTCACTTGAGTCGCTGGATCCTCTTGGACTTGACTCATGGTCTGGTCTTCAGCTCCCCCAGCAGTCTGGCAGACCCCTATCTGACCTACATCTAGTGACTGCTGACACTCCCCGTCCTCAGCCTCTGCTGAGTAACTCTCCACTAGTGTGTGGTGCAAGTCAAGTGTTGTGGGCCTATCAGGTGTACCCGCTCTAGTTACCCGACAATCTTCCCATAATTGCTGAAAAAATTGAAAATCCGTCCCCAGTACTACATCATACTCATAGGAGGGCTCTATTGCAACCTTGTGATCTATAGTACCATAGGGAGTAGAAATACAGACATTAACCCTTTTATAACCCCAAATACCGGCCTGCATAGACACTATAGCGGGGTCTGGCTTTCTCCTGCTGGTCTTTACCAGACTTATTACACATCTAGGGTGTAACAAAACCGTCATCTTTTTCCCTTCTATTTCCAGCTCACACAGGTTTTCTTTTGTCCTGTCAGAGGTGGCAGCAGTACTCTTTACATCTGAACACATCAACATAAGTTTTTCAACAAAAACATTATCAGATTGCACATGTTCAAAATTTACAGGACAGTTCATAGCACTAGGACCTAACTCAGGCAAAGTGTGTTTTGTTACATTTTCTCCCAGTCCTGCATTTAACATTTTCTGTTCACCAGATTTTTTCAATCCGATCTGCACAGTGTGAACAGACCCATCAGTCTCCATGAGGGGTTCTCCACCCTCACATGATTTTGCAACTGGACATAGGTTGGTACCACCTTGAACACTGTTCACACAGTCAACTAGGGAAACACCACCCTCCACCTCAGCATTTTTATGCACAGTCCCATCATTTTTATGCACAGTCTCATAGTCACTAAACATGGCCCCCATAACCCCTGGAACAGTCTTACCAGAATCTCTTGCCGTCCAGTCAGTTAAGGACTGGTGCTGGACACCTCTCACCAGCTTCTCTGCTGCAGAACATCGCTCCACTTGCTCTTTAAGTAGCTCTGCAACCTTAAACCCAGCGTCACTGTTAGGCTGCAGTGCACACTGTAGTCTTGCAGCTTGGCTTACTCCCACTTTAGACAGGATCTCTGTCTTGACTTTCTCATAGTCCCGTAATATCTTTGTTTCCAGTTCACAATGAACTTTTTGGGCATCTCCTCCAATGAATCCAAACACCAAGTTTCCCCAGTGTGTCTTGGGCCATGCCTCATGTGTAGCAATCCTTTCAAACTCTGCAAAGCTTGCTTCCTCTTGCGCTGCAGCAGTCTGCAACAAAGCACTTATCAGGACATCCATCTTGCAACACTTCAAACCTTGCAAACACAGTACAGTCCTCTGCTGAAATGTTAGCCGCTTGCCAACAAAATTTTTCCGTTGCCCCTAGCAACGCCTTTATACACAGTCTCAAAACGTAATCTGCACTCTGCAGGTGGCCCGTCCACCTGTCTCCTTACTTGAGAAAGAGCGCCCTTGCACCATGCACGGTAGTTTTCTCTTGGCAACAACTTCACTGCAACTCGACCACTGGTTGCTCCTAGCAACGTGTATGCCCGCATCCTCCACCAAAATGTGACGATCCGTCTTGGGGATTAGCTCTGGGACCGTCCTGGACCACGCCACAGGATGCGTTTCTTCTCAATAAACCAGCAAACAAACGCTTATAATGCAAATCTGGCACCTTGCCAGTTTTATTAGACAGGTTGCAGGGTAAGAAAAATAAACAAAAAGCAGGAACAAAACAGAATCCTAGACCGTCTGGTCACTGACTAAACAGACCAGCTTGTCCTGACTAACAACCGCTGAGCTTCCCTCAGCCGGTTAAACATATGTCCCCTGCAACCTTCTATTCACAATGTCACTCTCTTTGAGCCACTCAGCTCGGGCTGTGTACTCCTCAGCAGCCTCTGTCTCTTCCCTACAGCCCACATGCTGTCTCCTAGGAAGAGCCCCAACTATTCTGTCTTTTTTCCTTTTAAAACACACACTTTGCCTTCCTGATACCTCATTAATCAGGCCACAGGTGGAGCATTCTGCAGAGATAGCAAGGGAAATACACCCTTTCCTTGCCACACTGCCACACTTGGGTTTTCTCATTTTGTATGTGATGCTTTCATGTATTTACATAGCTATATACTGTGTGATAACTGTAATGGCAGTGATCAAAAATGGCAGACCTAATCTCCACCCACACCCCTGTCCCAATTTATCTGAGCATCCATCCTAGGTGACGGCCCCTAAATTGGTGACGGTACCTTCCTAACTTAGTTTACAGGAAAAGGAAGAATAGTTAACAATCCAGGGCAGAACTCAATGGGCACATCATTGTTTAATTGGATAGCATTGGACAGTGTTAGCAATTGAGAGATTACTTTTAATAGTCTCCTATTGGGGACTTAAACGTGTAAAAAAAATTTATGGGCTAAATAATCCCATCCCTTTACAAAAATTCAAATCACCCTTTAAGTCCATAAATATGTTTGATACGGTCATGTGCAAAAATGTCTGAGCTATTAAAATTTTAAATTCATGAAACCCAACAGTAAATATTGTAAAACAGCAGAACCGGAACTGCTGATTATAGGTGACTTTATACAGCAGAACAAAATACATACAGCCCTTTATACATGTTTTAGGGGTCAGAATAGGGACATTTTAAGCATACTTAAAGCAATACTTTATAATACTTTTAAGGCAGAAAATGTACTGTTCAATTAGCTTACCCCACATGCAGCACGGACCGGTGTGGACATCTACTAATTGAATTGAGGGGAATGTCCAGTGCAGTTCTTCAGATTAAAAGTTTCTCTTTATTTGAGTCAATCAGACATTTACAGTATGTGAAGATACAAGTGGTTCATTTTGATAAGAATATTTAACTTCAGTCATATTAAGTTTAAATATTCCAAACTAAACACTCACTTGTATCTTCACATTCTGTAAATGTCTGATTGACTCAAATAAGAAGTTTTTAATCTGAAGAACTGCGCTGTTTTCTATTTATTAAAAGTAAAAAATTAAACCTACATAAACTGGGTATTGTAATTGCATTGACATACAGAATAATGATAAAAGTTGCTATGTATTTTGTGGTAAAATGGGAGGTTCCATTACAATGTAAAATTGGTTCCACATAAAACTAGCCCTCATAGGACCCTCTAGATGGAAAATTAAAAGCGGTATGGCAAAAACATATTATCAAAGGGTTTATAACCACTCTCTTTTGTCTTTTACTGAAACTGTTATCCACCCAATTTTACATGAAAGCTGACATATTCTTTGTAAAATAATCACATATAGGTTTTGTTTATATCGGTCAGATTCTCCCATTTGTTTGTGACATTTTTGATATTTGGAACAGCCTACATTTATTTTTGTGGGATAGTGCTTAAATAAATAGTATATGAGAAAATGTTCTATCTATTTAAGGTTTTAAGTCAATGGAAAGTCATGTTATGAAGTAAAACAAAAAATGTCAAGAATGAATACATAAATTTTTTACACTGTCATTCTATTGATTATTATTGTCATTCTATTGATTATTGTTGAATAGTAAAAGACCTGTCTACTAATAACAATTTCTGACTCCTAGAGGAACAAATGACAAATAGGAATGGACTTGTATTGGAGTGCAATACACAATCTAAAACAAATCGCTTTTTAAATTTAAGTTTGACATTTTTACTATTTTACTTTGTAGCTACATTTTTCTCTTAATACATGTTATCTGTTGTTTAAGATTTTAAGTTAATGGAAAGACGTGATCAAGTGAAACAAAAAATTTCAAGAATGAATAAATCATTTTTTTTACACTGTCATTCCATTGATTATTATGGTTTTTAAAGATAGATTTTAAAGATAGGTCAGAATCTAAGACAAATGGCTCTCTAAATTTAAGTTTGACATTTTTACTATTTTACTTTGTACCTACATTTTTCTCTTAATACATTTTATCACAATGCATTACGTCACTACAGTTATAGTCTAATATTTTAAGAACTCTCTTAAAAGCTCACCGAAACTAGAATGATTAAATGATTAAACATTACTCCTGTCATTTTAATCTTAGCACTGTAGCAACTGAACTATAATGTACATAGCATTGAATCATTTTGTTCTAAATGTGTTTTCTTTATTTCACTGCCTATGACCTTTTAGCTATAAGTGGAGCGAAAGAAGAGTGTAAAGGTTTAATTATTGGATCAAATGAATATTTTCAGAAATAAGAAATTACTTTAAAGGAGGCTTAGCCTTGTATATTTTAGACTATACCTGTTGGGAGAAATAAGCAAAAAATGTAGGGGTCAATGCCCACCGGCCCTCAAAATACTGGAAGAAGCCAGGTCCTTGTTATTGATTGAGTGATTGTAATAACTTGATGCTCCCAATTGTAAAACATTTATTGTCAGTGAACAGGCTAAACATCGTGAGGTTTTTGACAAAGTTAATATCTTTTCTCTATAGACCAGAAATTAAGCTCATATTCTGTTATTACAAGTCAGTACAAAGATACCAGGAATCTCATATCTAACATTAGAAACTACAACCTGTGACAAGGAAAAGGAATTTAAAGTGTTGCTCAGACATGTCAAAAGTTGATCTCACACTGGCTCTCACTCCTGAGACCCCCTGTGATCGCAAGTTGTAAGCTGTGAAGTATGTGGCACTGTGAGACCAAGTTACGCAGGTGTGAGACTTGATACAATCTCAACTTTTGACATTTCTGGGCAATATGTCAGAAGCTGTTTTAAATGACAGTAACCCTTTAAGCTTTAATGACAGCTTATTAATACATTCTCTATAAACATCTACATAAAACGTTGCTGTATCAAATTGAAATCATGATATCATAGCAATAATTTGTGTGATATTTAGAATGGCTACATTTCATTTAGATTTATGTAAACTCTCCATCTCAATAGCAAGGACTGTGGCAAAAAACCTCCATGTCTTTATCATCATCCTTCAGCTCCAAGATATTCACTACCTTCATGTTTCATGCTTAAGGATCAGGAGCATCACACATAAATTTATCATATTAGTCATCGTAGAATGAGGCTATTGACCAAATGGCTGTTATTTAAAAGTGGGGCAGTGGGTCACCTTTCTGCTGATCTCTTCATAGAAAGACAATCAGTGTTATTGCATGTTGATCTACTCTATTGCCCATATAAGTTCAAAAAGCAGTTCTCTCTTTTTTTTTAAGTTTAAAAATAAAACAACAATTTCAGTTCTCTATAAGAAGCATAGCGTCCCCAGTGTACTCATAAAAACATTCCAGAATTTGAAAAGTATAGTACTTACAACTGTTTACATTTTCTTGACTTTGTGTTTATAGAATATTACAGAAGTATCCTGCCCTAGAAGAATATGATGCACATCTAATATCGAACTAGTTCTTCCTAATATTGACTCAGGGGGTGAATACCAAGCCAGCGCACAATGTCAGCACAAGCAGAAGAATGATTCAGCATTCAGGAACAACTCAACTTTATTAAAAACGGGTAATTAAAACATCACAGGTAATCCACCATGAGCAAATCAGATGCGTTTCTGGTGCATGTGCACCATTTGTCAGTGATGGTGTATGGCGCGCATGTGTCAGAAACGCGTCTGATTTTGCTCATGGTGGATTACCCGTGATGTTTTAATTGCCTGTTTTTAATAAAGCTGATTTGTTATGCATTCAACTTTTTGGTTCCCATTATTGTTTGTGTCACAATAAAAGCTATTGTGCAACTGGTAAAAGTCTATATAAGTGTGGTGGCTAATGGCGTGTTGTAGTGTACTGTTGGGTGCAATGACAGACAGACAATAGTTTGTGACGCCAGACGTGTAACTCGCCACACTTAAAAGTGAAGAGTTCTCCTGAGCCAAGCGCTGGGCAATAAAGACAACAGATAAAAGGGTATGGAGAACCACTGAAGACTTTACTGAAGAAAGTTGCTGGCAGATGTTATAACCTAAGCAGTCTTTCAACAGCAGGGCAGAACAGAGAGTTGCAGAGGTAGTCTATGGGGAAATAGTTGGGCGCACTGTGACTTGTAGTATCCTCCACTCTCTTACAAATTGACTTGATTAAATTTAGTTACTGGAGATTTTAGGAACACCTGATGCTGGCTTGCGCCCCACTACAGTGCTTTCACTGAATTAGCTTAAAGGCAGGCTTGGACTTTAAACTTTTGGACCGGAGCTAGCCTGGTTTCTGACTTGTGCTACATGGCCCCTGTCGGCACTTTTGCTACTTCTCCCTACAACTGAGACTTGGCCTGGGCAGTGGAATGCCTGTAAGTAGTGTTGCAGAACATGGACCTCTCTCAGACTCCATCACGACTCCTCTCCTTACTCTGGACTGCACTCCTCTCTCTCCTCTAGATTTGAACTCCTGTCCCCATTTAAGGTATGAGACAGAGTACAGCAGAGATGCCTCTCTCTCATCTGACAGGACCCAACCAGGGGTGGATCCAGAGTCGAATCTCGGGAGGGGCACTATTAGAGTATTTTGTGTTGGCGGACAGAAAATAAGATTACGGAACTTACAATATTATTAAATGTATCATACAGTCCTAACCTTGTTTAAGACTCTTAGGCCGTGCTCATATGTCAGAATAATAATCAAATATACCAATTGCCACAGAATGGGAAAGTGCTAAAGAAATTTTTACCATTTAAAACTACAGCTCCCAGTATGACCTAAGCAGTGGTAAGGGGATGCTGGGAGTTGTTGTTTCACCCTTCATAACTGTAGAACTTACAAGTAACTCCAGCTCTGATGGGACATAGTGAGGAGAATACAGAATGATATCAGTGATTACAGATGACCTCTTCTCTATAGTGAGGAGAATACACAATGATATCAGTGATTACAGGTGACGTCTCCTCTATAGTGAGGAGAATACACAGTGATATCAGTGACTACAGATGACGTCTTATCATTGTGTATTCTCCTCACTATAGAGAAGCCGTCACCTGTAATCACTGATATCATTCTGTATTCTCACTATAGAGAAGACGTCACCTGTAATCACTGATATCATTGTGTATTCTCCTCACTATAGAGAAGACTTCACCTGTAGTCACTGATATCATTGTGTATTCTCCTCACTATAGAGATCAGTGATTACAGGTGACATCTTCTCTCTAGTGAGGAGAATACACAATGATATCAGTGATTACAGGTGTCGTCTCCTCTATAGTGAGGAGAATACACAGTGATATCAGTGACTACAGGTGACGTCTTATCATTGTGTATTCTCCTCACTATAGAGAAGACGTCACCTGTAATCACTGATATCATTGTGTATTCTCCTCACTATAGAGAAGACGTCACCTATAATCACTGATATCATTGTGTATTCTCCTCACTATAGAGATCAGTGATTACAGGTGACGTCTTCTCTATAGTGAGGAGAATACACAATGATATCAGTGACTATGGGTGACGTCTTCTCTATAGTGAGGAGAATACGCAATGATATCAGTGACTACAGGTGACGTCTTCTCTATAGTGAGGAGAATACACAATGATATCAGTGATTACAGGTGACGTCTTCTCTATAGTCTTTCCTTATCTAATTCAGCTGGTACATACTGCCAGGATTTGTTCCAGCTAAATCTTCTCTCTGCAGAACTTGATGCCCAGACGTCTCCTCACTATGTCAGCGCATTCTGATCCTCTATATGAAAACAATAATTATTATAATACTGCCAAACACTGTATTCTTTTAATATAATACTGGCACACACCCTCTGAATATAATTCTGACACACTGTACACCCTGAATATACAACACACTGTACCCTCTGAATATAATACCGCCATACACTGTACCCTCTGAATATAATACTACCACACACTGCACTCTCTGAATATAATACTACCACACACTGCACCCTCTGAATATAATACTACCACACACTGTGCCCTCTAAATTTAATACTACCAAACACTGCACCCTCTGAATATAATACTATCACACACTGCACCCTCTAAATATAATACTATCACACACTGCACCCTCTAAATATAATACTACCACACACTGTGCCCTCTAAATATAATACTACCACACAGTGCATTCTCTGAATATAACTTGCTGTGCAGTGCACCCTCTGAGTAAAATACCGTAATGTATTGTGGCCCCTAAAAAACGTACCACCCCAGAAATTCCTCATAATATACACTATACTTCTGAAAGGCAAAACACTCTGTGCCTTCACATATAGTAATAATGCCCCATCTTGTGCCCCTACATATAATAATTATGACCCGTCCTGCTAACCCCACATAATAATGCCCTCTGTGCTGTGCCCCTCACATATAATGCTCCTGTCATGTGCCCCACACATTTAATGCCCCTGTGTTGTGCCCTTCACCTATAATGCCCCCATTCTTTGCCCCTCACATATAATGCCTCCATCATGCGCCCCTCATATATAAAGCCCCCATCATGCGTCCCGCACATATAATGCCTCCATCATGCATCCCGCACATATAATGCCCCCTGTGCTGTGCCCCTCACATATAATGCCCCCATCATGCGCCCCTCACATATAATGCCCCCTGTGCTGTGCCCTTCACATATAAAGCCCCATGTCCTGTCCCCTCAGGGGGCATTATATGTGAGGGGCACAGCACAGGGGGCATTATATTTGAGGGGCGCATGATGGGGGCATTATATGTGAGGGGCAAAGAATGGGGGCATTATATGGGATGGGCACATGACAGGAGCATTATATGTGAGGGGCACAGCACAGAGGGCATTATATATGAGGGGCGCATGATGGGGGCATTATATATGAGGGGCGCATGATGGGGAATTATATGTGAGGGGCACAGCACAGGGGGCAATATATGTGAGGGGCACAGCACAGGGGGCATTTTAAGTGTGGGGCACAGAACAGGGGGCATTATATCATATAATGCCCCCCTGTGCTGTGCCCCACACATGTAATGCCCACTGTGCTGTGCCCCACACATATAATTTATATGTGTGGTACAGCACAGGGGGCATTATGTGAGGGGCACAGGACAGGGGGCCCGCCTGTCATGTGCTCTTCACATATAATGCCCCTTGTGCTTTGCCCTGCAGACCCTCATTAAATATTCCCTTTTCTCTGACCCCCCCTCCTCCTAACAGTGGCGCATATCCTGTTTCCCTAATCCCTGGACCCTGAGCATACCCTTACTTACAGTATGCAGGCCACGGGGACGGGTCCTCCAGGCGCTGGCGCGATGATGTGACGTCATCGCGCCGGCCTTTAGTGGATCTCGTCCCCGCAGCTCACACGCTGTGTACTCACAGCGTGTGTGTAAGGTTAGTGAATGGTGGAGCCGGAGCTTACAGCTTCGGCTCCACCATGCTAGGGAGCGGGGGGGGGGGGGCAATTGCCCCGTTGCCCCCCCCCCTGGATCCGCCACTGGACCCAACTGACTTACTAGGAAATCTCTGCCCCTGTCTAGCCAGATCAGGGGGTGACTAATTGGCCACAGCTGTTCACATGACTCCTCGGCAGGTCTCTCTTAAAGGTATAGCAGCTCTATTAATAACACATTATTGGTACAAAGGCATAAATAACATAAATTAATATACAACCTATACAGTAGCACCTTCCCTGGAGATATGGGCTGGAACAGACATCCAAAGCAACATCTGCCGGGCAGGACAAGCAGTGTAATATGTCCCCAATCAGGACACCACATAAGTCTTTTTGAATTCCAGTTTTAAACAGTAGCAAAATAGGCAAAAAATTCCTATAGAGTGAATACTTATGCAAGGCACCATATGATTCAGCTAGTCATGCAGATAACCAAAATAGCCAGGGAAGCATATATAGTTCTATTGAGGAACTGTCATGTGCATTCAGGACCACTTTTACCAGGAAAATAGGTTAAGGCACGTTGCATTGGGAATAAAGAACCTTACCACAGTGCCTCAGTGGTGTTATCATATTTCCTTAGTTTGAATTGGAAGAATTTTTTTGCATGCCAAAAAAAATTAAATTTGGGGCATGTCATAAGGACAATCAAGTCTTTTATAATAGTACCAGAAAATTAAAATGTTCCCTGCTAAGAACTTCCTTTTATAGATATTTTGAATTGAGGTATGCATTGTGTTGTCATTTCTCTGGCTGACTACCTTACCTCCCTATATCCTTTGATAGGATTATCTCCCTCCCAGGGCCCTGGGGGTTTAATCTCCACATAATACACACACCTCCTAGGTACCAGGCTTACCTCTACTCAGCTTGTGATTGAAAACAAATAAAAAGCACAAATCCTACATCTGACAGTTAATGACTGGAAAGAGGCTCTAGAATATCCGCTATATGTCTCTCCTGTGGTGAATAGCAGAATGATTCAATGATATTTTTCACATCAATGCTATTTATCACCTCACTAGTTACATGGAATGGGTAGGCTGCATCATAATAGATGCCCTTGATGTGGTTTACTTAATGCAGACTTCTGACATATGGCTTGAGATTGCATGTACCGTATATACTTGAGTATAAGCCAAGTTTTTCAGCACGATTTTTCCCCCTCGGCTTATACTCCAGTGAAGAAAAAAATATCGCAGGCATACTGGTGGGGTGGCGAGGGTAATGGGCCAGGCGGTCCATCTCACCCAACTATTCTGCAGGGACCATCTTGACTGGAAGGCCTTCTTTACCGCTCTGGGCCAGCCCCGGACTAGTAACGCTGCAATGACGCAGCCACACAGGGACGTCCGTGCACAGCAGACGTCAGGGGCATCCCTGCGCAGCATCATCAATGCAGCGTCACTAGTACAGGGCAGGCCCGGAGCGGAGAAGAGGGCCTCCCGGTCAAGATGGACAGTCCGGACCAACTCTCCCCTTGGAATTCGGACGGTTCCCGCAGCTTAGATGGGCAATGATGGATGGCTGCTAGGGAAGGACCAACAGAGCTACAACTGGGGAAGTGAGTAGAGAACAAGAGAGGGGGGTATCTATGATGATGAAGGTCTAGATGATGACAGGGGGGATGAGGGGGGTCTGGATGATGACAGGTGGGAATAATGGGGGTCTGGATGATAACAGGCAGTCGGGATGATGACAGAGGGGGTCAGGATGGTGAAGGGGGGGGTGATGGATGACAGGGGGAACGGGGGATGATGTATTTTCCACCCTAGGCTTATACTTAAGTCAATAAGTTTTTCCCAGGTTTTTGGGGTGAAATTAGAGGCCTCGGCTTATATTCGGGTCGGCTTATACTCGATATTATATAATTCTGTACTGAGCATAAAGTCAGACATTTTGCTACTGCAGACCACAGAGAAATGTTTGCTTGGTCTCCCACATGATTCTATATGTCCTCAAAATACATGCACTGTTCCGAGGAAAAAAAAAAAGCTATTTCAATAGGCTGTGTGGGAGATCAACATCCCTCAATTGACCAATGGAGTTAGCTGGAGAATGCAGCGAGCATATTTAAAACAATTGTGTACAAACAGGGGATTCTCAAATTCTTGAAGGATTGGACTACATAGTGTGCATCACCATTAAAGAGAATGTCCAGCAGTAATAAACTTTTCCCCTATCTGCAGGATCGCGGGGGGTCCGACCACTGAAAACCCTTCCCACCGCCCTGGAAATCTCCCATACGGGGCCCCAGCTCGGCTCCTGTGTGTGATGTTTCGCACACAGTAGGTCAGCTGATTTAAGCACGCACCCTCCATACATCTCTATGGAAGGGGCAGAGACACAGTGTTTATGTGTCTCCGCCTCTCCCATTGAGATGAATGGAGGGGTCGTGTTTTGACCAGCTGACGGGCTGGGTACGAAATCACTCACTCTAATTAATCAGAGCCAGGTGGCGACCCATGGCACTGCATGGGAGATCAGTTCCTGACATGGACAGAGGTGTCAGCAGAGAGCACTCTGGTCAGACTGAAAAGAGATATACAATATCCTGTGAAGCATACAGCAGCTTATAAGTACCGGAAGGATTAAGATTTTTAAATAAAAGTAATTTACAAATCTATGCTTGCAACAAGAAACAGCGTTCGGCACAGCCAGTCATACAGCCAAAAACCGCTCCTTAGCAGAAACAGGTGTGTACAAGCGCCACCTCCGGTGGGGTGCTCAGCCTTGACAGGATCATAAATCAGACGTGTAGAAGAATGTGAAATGAGTGGCACTCACCACGTCCAGGTAGCGACAAATTAAGTTAATACTGAGCATCACTGCGATGTCCGGTATTAGCCTCGGGTCCCGGCCGTTGATGGCCGCCGTGACCGACCCGATATTGTGGGAGCCGGCGCAGGACATAAATATACATCCTGCGTCATTAAGGAGTTAATGAAAACCTGATCCATAGTGCTCTGGACCTCAGTCTGGGCTGAGGGTTCACCTTTCAACAAGTCATGGCGAGATGTGCAGTATATATACATTATGTTTTTTTTATTTTGTTCTACATATTTATTTATTTTTAATTTAGATTTTAGATTTTTGTATTATGCACAGTGTGTCTCTCATAAGGTCACAAAAGACAATTGGGGGTACTTTAAGATTGCAATATTTCTTTTGTAGATTTCCCCTATAACTTGGGCTGACATTTTAGTGATCTCTGTGATAAAAACAGAAAGTTTTATTGTTACGCCGAGCGCTCCGGGTCCCCGCTCCTCCCCGGAGCGCTCGCTACACTCTCGCTACTGCAGCGCTCCGGTCAGATCCACTGACCCGGTGCGCTGCGATACCGCCTCCAGCCGGGATGCGATTCGCGATGCGGGTGGCGCCCGCTCGCGATGCGCACCCCGGCTCCCGTACCTGACTCGCTCTCCGTCGGTCCTGTCCCGGCGCGCACGGCCCCGCTCCCTAGGGCGCGCACGCGCCGGGTCTCTGCGATTTAAAGGGCCACTGCGTCGCTGATTGGCGCAAGTGGTTCTAATTAGTGTGTTCACCTGTGCACTCCCTATGTATACCTCACTTCCCCTGCACTCCCTCGCCGGATCTTGTTGCCATTTTGCCAGTGAAAGCGTTTCCTTGTGTGTTCCTAGCCTGTGTTCCAGACCTCCTGCCGTTGCCCCTGACTACGATCCTTGCTGCCTGCCCCGACCTTCTGCTACGTCCGACCTTGCTTCTGTCTACTCCCTTGTACCGCGCCTATCTTCAGCAGTCAGAGAGGTTGAGCCGTTGCTAGTGGATACGACCTGGTCACTACCGCCGCAGCAAGACCATCCCGCTTTGCGGCGGGCTCTGGTGAAAACCAGTAGTGACTTAGAACCGGTCCACTAGCACGGTCCACGCCAATCCCTCTCTGGCATAGAGGATCCACCTCCTGCCAGCCGGCATCGTGACAGTAGATCCGGCCATGGATCCCGCTGAAGTCCCTCTGCCAGTTGTCGCCGACCTCACCACGGTGGTCGCCCAGCAGTCACAACAGATAGCGCAACAAGGCCACCAGCTGTCTCAACTGACCGTGATGCTACAGCAGCTACTACCACAGCTTCAGCAATCATCTCCTCCGCCAGCTCCTGCACCTCCTCCGCAGCGAGTGGCCGCTTCAGGCCTACGACTATCCTTGCCGGATAAATTTGATGGGGACTCTAAATTTTGCCGTGGCTTTCTTTCTCAATGTTCCCTGCACTTGGAGATGATGTCGGACCAGTTTCCTACTGAAAGGTCTAAGGTGGCTTTCGTAGTCAGCCTTCTGTCTGGAAAAGCTCTGTCATGGGCCACACCGCTCTGGGACCGCAATGACCACGTCACTGCCTCTGTACACTCCTTCTTCTCGGAAATTCGAAGTGTCTTTGAGGAACCTGCCCGAGCCTCTTCTGCTGAGACTGCCCTGTTGAACCTGGTCCAGGGTAATTCTTCCGTTGGCGAGTACGCCGTACAATTCCGTACTCTTGCTTCTGAACTATCCTGGAATAATGAGGCCCTCTGCGCGACCTTTAAAAAAGGCCTATCCAGCAACATTAAAGATGTTCTGGCCGCACGAGAAATCCCTGCTAACCTACATGAACTCATTCATCTAGCCACTCGCATTGACATGCGTTTTTCCGAAAGGCGTCAGGAGCTCCGCCAGGATATGGACTTTGTTCGCACGAGGCGTTTTTTCTCCCCGGCTCCTCTCTCCTCTGGTCCCTTTGCAATCCGTTCCTGTGCCTCCCGCCGTGGAGGCTATGCAGGTCGACCGGTCTCGCCTGACACCTCAAGAGAGGACACGACGCCGCATGGAGAATCTCTGCCTGTACTGTGCTGGTACCGAACACTTCCTGAAGGATTGTCCTATCCGTCCTCCCCGCCTGGAAAGACGTACGCTGACTCCGCACAAAGGTGAGACAGTCCTTGATGTCAACTCTGCTTCTCCACGTCTTACTGTGCCTGTGCGGATATCTGCCTCTACCTTCTCCTTCTCTACTATGGCCTTCTTGGATTCCGGATCTGCAGGAAATTTTATTTTGGCCTCTCTCATCAACAGGTTCAACATCCCGGTGACCAGTCTCGCCAGACCCCTCTACATCAATTGTGTTAACAATGAAAGATTGGACTGTACCATACGTTTCCGCACGGAGCCCCTCCTAATGTGCATCGGACCTCATCACGAGAAAATTGAGTTTTTGGTCCTCCCCAATTGCACTTCCGAAATTCTCCTCGGACTACCCTGGCTTCAACACCATTCCCCAACCCTGGATTGGTCCACTGGGGAGATCAAGAGTTGGGGTTCCTCTTGTTTCAAGGACTGCCTTAAACCGGTTCCCAGTTCTCCTTGCCGTGACCCTGTGGTCCCCCCTGTAACCGGTCTCCCTAAGGCCTATATGGACTTTGCGGATGTTTTTTGCAAAAAACAAGCTGAGACTCTACCTCCTCACAGGCCTTATGACTGTCCTATTGACCTCCTCCCGGGCACTACTCCACCCCGGGGCAGAATTTATCCTCTCTCTGCCCCAGAGACTCTTGCTATGTCTGAGTACATCCAGGAAAATTTAAAAAAGGGCTTTATCCGCAAATCCTCCTCTCCTGCCGGAGCCGGATTTTTCTTTGTGTCCAAAAAAGATGGCTCCCTACGTCCTTGCATTGACTACCGCGGTCTTAATAAAATCACGGTAAAGAACCGCTACCCCCTACCTCTCATCTCTGAACTCTTTGATCGCCTCCAAGGTGCCCACATCTTTACCAAACTGGACTTAAGAGGCGCTTATAATCTCATCCGCGTCAGAGAGGGGGATGAATGGAAAACGGCATTTAACACTAGAGATGGACACTTTGAGTATCTGGTCATGCCCTTTGGCCTGTGCAACGCCCCTGCCGTCTTCCAAGACTTTGTTAATGAAATTTTTCGTGATCTCTTATATTCCTGTGTTGTTGTGTATCTGGACGATATCCTGATTTTTTCTGCCAACCTAGAAGAACACCGCCAGCATGTCCGCATGGTTCTTCAGAGACTTCGTGACAATCAACTTTATGCCAAAATGGAGAAATGTCTGTTTGAATGTCAATCTCTTCCTTTCCTAGGATACTTGGTCTCTGGCCAGGGACTACAAATGGATCCAGACAAACTCTCTGCCGTCTTAGATTGGCCACGCCCCTCCGGACTCCGTGCTATCCAACGTTTTTTGGGGTTCGCCAATTATTACAGACAATTTATTCCACATTTTTCTACCATTGTGGCTCCTATCGTGGCTTTAACCAAAAAGAATGCCAATCCTAAGTCATGGCCTCCTCAAGCGGAAGACGCCTTTAAACAGCTCAAGTCTGCCTTTTCTTCGGCTCCCGTGCTCTCCAGACCTGACCCATCTAAACCCTTCCTATTGGAGGTTGATGCCTCCTCAGTAGGAGCTGGAGCGGTCCTTCTACAAAAAAATTCTTCCGGGCATGCTGTTACTTGTGTTTTTTTTTCTAGGACCTTATCTCCGGCGGAGAGGAACTACTCCATCGGGGATCGAGAGCTACTAGCCATTAAATTAGCACTTGAGGAATGGAGGCATCTGCTGGAGGGATCAAGATTTCCAGTTATTATTTACACCGATCACAAGAACCTCTCCTATCTCCAGTCTGCCCAACGGCTGAATCCTCGCCAGGCCAGGTGGTCTCTGTTCTTTGCCCGATTTAATTTTGAAATTCACTTTCGGCCTGCTGATAAGAACATTAGGGCCGATGCTCTCTCTCGTTCCTCGGATGCCTCGGAAGTAGAGCTCTCTCTGCAACACATCATTCCTCCTGACTGCCTGATCTCCACTTCTCCAGCCTCCATCAGGCAAACTCCTCCAGGGAAGACCTTCGTCTCTCCACGCCAATGCCTCGGAATCCTCAAATGGGGTCACTCCTCCCATCTCGCAGGTCATGCGGGCATCAAGAAATCCGTGCAACTCATCTCTCGTTTCTATTGGTGGCCGACTCTGGAGACGGATGTTGTGGATTTTGTGCGAGCCTGCACTGTCTGTGCCCGGGATAAGACTCCTCGCCAGAAGCCCGCTGGTTTTCTTCATCCTCTGCCTGTCCCCGAACAGCCTTGGTCTCTGATTGGTATGGACTTTATTACAGACTTACCCCCATCCCGTGGCAACACTGTTGTTTGGGTGGTCGTTGATCGATTCTCCAAGATGGCACATTTCATCCCTCTTCCTGGTCTTCCTTCAGCGCCTCAGTTGGCAAAACAATTTTTTGTACACATTTTTCGTCTTCACGGGTTGCCCACGCAGATCGTCTCGGACAGAGGCGTCCAATTCGTGTCAAAATTCTGGAGGGCTCTCTGTAAACAACTCAAGATTAAATTAAACTTTTCTTCTGCCTATCATCCTCAATCCAATGGGCAAGTAGAAAGAATTAACCAGGTCCTGGGTGATTATTTACGGCATTTTGTTTCCTCCCGCCAGGATGACTGGGCAGATCTTCTACCATGGGCCGAATTCTCGTATAACTTCAGAGTCTCTGAATCTTCCTCCAAATCCCCATTTTTCGTGGTGTACGGCCGTCACCCTCTTCCCCCCCTCCCTACTCCCTTGCCCTCTGGTTTGCCCGCTGTGGATGAAATATCTCGTGATCTTTCCACCACATGGAAAGAGACCCAAAATTCTCTCTTACAGGCTTCATCACGCATGAAGAAGTTTGCTGATAAGAAAAGAAGAGCTCCCCCCATTTTTTCTCCTGGAGACAAGGTATGGCTCTCCGCTAAATATGTCCGCTTCCGTGTCCCTAGCTACAAATTGGGACCACGCTATCTTGGTCCTTTCAAAATTTTGTGCCAGATTAATCCTGTCTCTTACAAACTTCTTCCTCCTTCTCTTCGTATTCCTAATGCCTTTCACGTTTCCCTTCTTAAACCACTCATCATCAACCGTTTCTCTCCCAAACTTGTTTCTCCCACTCCTGTTTCCGGCTCCTCGGACATCTTCTCCGTAAAGGAGATACTGGCCTCCAAGAAGGTCAGAGGGAAAACTTTTTTTTTGGTCGATTGGGAGGGTTGTGGTCCTGAAGAGAGATCCTGGGAACCTGAGGACAATATCCTAGACAAAAGTTTGCTCCTCAGGTTCTCAGGCTCTAAGAAGAGGGGGAGACCCAAGGGGGGGGGGGTACTGTTACGCCGAGCGCTCCGGGTCCCCGCTCCTCCCCGGAGCGCTCGCTACAGTCTCGCTACTGCAGCGCTCCGGTCAGATCCACTGACCCGGTGCGCTGCGATACCGCCTCCAGCCGGGATGCGATTCGCGATGCGGTTGGCGCCCGCTCGCGATGCGCACCCCGGCTCCCGTACCTGACTCGCTCTCCGTCGGTCCTGTCCCGGCGCGCGCGGCCCCGCTCCCTAGGGCGCGCGCGCGCCGGGTCTCTGCGATTTAAAGGGCCACTGCGTCGCTGATTGGCGCAAGTGGTTCTAATTAGTGTGTTCACCTGTGCACTCCCTATGTATACCTCACTTCCCCTGCACTCCCTCGCCGGATCTTGTTGCCATTGTGCCAGTGAAAGCGTTTCCTTGTGTGTTCCTAGCCTGTGTTCCAGACCTCCTGCCGTTGCCCCTTACTACGATCCTTGCTGCCTGCCCCGACCTTCTGCTACGTCCGACCTTGCTTCTGTCTACTCCCTTGTACCGCGCCTATCTTCAGCAGTCAGAGAGGTTGAGCCGTTGCTAGTGGATACGACCTGGTCACTACCGCCGCAGCAAGACCATCCCGCTTTGCGGCGGGCTCTGGTGAAAACCAGTAGTGACTTAGAACCGGTCCACTAGCACGGTCCACGCCAATCCCTCTCTGGCACAGAGGATCCACCTCCTGCCAACCGGCATCGTGACATTTATGAGTGCCTGCTCCTTTGTACACACAGTTTGTTGAGTTCTTTGTATACAGTGATCGGGGTGGGATTTTCAATTTTTTTTTAGATTGTGTGAAAACTATGTGTGCCATATTTGTAAAATGGGTGTGGTTTCTGGAAAAGGGGTGGGGGCTTAATTGTCGCACAAATTATAATATGCACCAAAAGTGTATTGGTGTTAACTATACCATCTAAAAGATGTCAGCTTTGCAATCAGCCTGTTGCACTGGTGCAAGCTTAGACTTTCTAGACAAAATAAAAGGTATTCAGTTGTGAATATCTCTCCCGTTGTCTTCTCTCTGGACAGTGCAAGCTCTCCTCACCTACAACTGATCAATTTCAGTGCAGCTGCAGATTTTTCAAGGATGCTCTGGAATGTCCTTGTAGACACACTAATGGACCAGCTTGACATTTTTAGTTGTTTGCCGGTCTGTAAGTGGGGGAAGTGCAGATTACCTTGGCTGAGTAATACTGAGCTGCATTTGAGAGACTGCATTATGGCTACAGCATTTAATTTCCCTTAGTGTCTATTAAACCAAAGCAACAAAAAAAAAAAAAAAATCTGCCCTGTTAGGTTGATCAGTTTTAATCTGAAGGGAACCCTAACAGCTTCAGTGTCGGGCTTTTGCAAAGTGCCCCTTTAAATCTATCAGTTTTCCTTGCATTGTAGGTCAGGACAGTTGCTTCAGAAGGAGAGACACTCTTTTCTGATGCTCTCCGCAATGGTCCAAAAACTAAAATAAAAAATTGAGGCATTAAAGGGGTACTCGCACCTCTAGACATCTTATCCCCGATCCAAAGGGATCTCGGCTGCAGCACCCACCTGTACAGCTTCTACCTCACACCGGCAATGCTGGAGGCTTCGGATCCCAACCACAATGGCGGAAGAGCGTGACGTCACAACTCCGTCCTGTTTGATGTCACCCCCTCAATGCAAGTCTCTGGGAGGTCCATCACGCCCCCTCTTCCGCCATTGTGGTCGGGATCCAAAGCCTCCAGTGTTGCCGGTGTGAGGTGGAAGCCGTACATGTGGGTGCTGCAGCCGAGATCCCGGGGGTCCCCAGCAACGGGACCCCCGCGATCTGACATCTTATCCCCTATCCTTTAAGACATTTTAGCTAACATTATAGAGAACTACATTATTAGCAATTTCCCAATATGCACCTTATATTTTTCACTGTGTTTTCATTGCGTTTTTAGTTCAAGGTGTATCTTTCAAGTCTATAGGAAAACATTGAAAAGTTCAACTACTGTACAAAATGATTTGTTTTGCTTTTATTTATTTATTTTTTTAATTTTAAAATTTTTTAGGATTAGTAGTGATTTTATGAAAATGGTACATTCTTTAGATATGGAATTTTTCAGTTCTTTTACTCCATAGACTTTTCATTAGAAGTTGAAAGTACAATAGGAAAAATGCACATGCAAAATGTCATAACGTCGAACAAGAGGGTGTTATTTGGGACATCAGCCACAGGAAGATCAAATACCCTGTAGCAGCTGTCCATACACAATGAGGAGAATGAATGCGGTATTTACAGCTCCTGTATTCAGTAAATAGGAGATGCGCCGTGGTTGCATTGTGCAGACAGGCATCGTGATCTTTTAAAACTCTGCAAATAGATTTGTGTTCCTTCATCCAAATTTATATTTGCTTTTTCTTGGCTGCAATTACTGATATTGCTGTAATTAGTAGGACGGCTCTATTTTCTTTGCTTTAACACACAGATAAGTTACAGAACTGGTGGCAATTACTTCTGTATTGTCGTCCCTTGCGTTGAAGTCACACAGTTCTCCTGCTCTATAGATACCATTTGCTATATTACCTTAATTACTATTTTTTTTAAATAGACAATGAAATATAGAAGGAATGCAAACACAGATAGTAATGTTACCTGCTGGAAGGGAACTGTTCCCAATACATTATATGTATGAGCCTGTAAGTTGTCTCATTTCACCTCATTCTTTTACAGAATTCACATGAGCACTTGTGATGAGGCCGTTAGGAATTTTGCATCCATCTACACTACACTTTATATTAGACAGCGTAAAGCATATGTAGGTAGTTCTATTACATTAACCTATCAACATCCTGTGCAAAACCAGTGGGAATACATTAAATCTACTCTCACTCCTCATTACTGCGCATTATGTAGGTAAATGGCACAGCGCTGTATTGTACTCTTGAAATATATTAAGGGAAGTTATGGAGACATATTTGCTGCTACAGGTTTTAAGTGCAATCTAATATTAATAATATAAGAAAAATCACTAACCAGAACTCTAGTAAGACAAATCTAGTGTTAGCGGTCATAGTATTGCATCTTGAAAATGTCTTAAATATCTCAGCCAGAAGCAAGTCTAGGGTACATCTTTGTAGGTTAAGAGGCGTCCTATAAAAATCAATGTAGTGTACATTTGTACAAGATTCTGGTTGGCAGATTATATTTTAAACTCTATAGTGATGGGGATTGATGTGAATATATACGGTGAATGTGAAAATGCTTGGGAAACTGTCATTTTATAAATAAAGGTCATTAATTATAATGTAAGAAAGTGCTGTCTAATATATCATAAAGTGAAATATTTATTCTATACTGGTCATGATGTGTACAATGTAAAGAACTGAAAGTAGCTTGGACTGCAGCTATCTACCTTATGGTTCTTTTCTACCACAGTCCCATACTGGGAGGTCACTGCATACAGTTTATAATAATGATAATCAGTTTTTTAAAGGGGTACTCTGGTGGAAAACTTTTTTTTTTTTAATCAACTGTGCCATAAAGTTAAACAGGTTCGTAAATTACTTCTATTAAAAAATCTTAATCCTTCCAGTACTTATTAGCTGCTGAATACTGCAGAGGAAATTATTTACTTTTTGGAACACAGAGCTCTTTGCTGACATCATGACCACAGTGCTCTCTGCTGACACCTCTGTCCATTTTAAGAATTATCCAGAGTAGGAGAAAATCCCAATAGAAATCATATTATGCTCTGGACAGTTCCTAAAATGGACAGAGATATCAGCAGAGAGCACTGTGCTCGTGATGTCAGCAGAGAGCTCTGTGTTCTAAAAAGTAAAGAAATTCCTCTGTAGTATTCAGCAGCTAATAAGTACTGGAAGGATTAAGATTTTTAATAGAAGTAATTTACAAACCTGTTTAACTTTCTGGCACAGTTGATGAAAAAAATAAAGTTGTCCACTGGAGTACCACTTTAAACTTAAACTTTCCAACTCATTCTGTTAATTTAAGTTCTCAGAGCCTCCTGAAATTATAGGGAATCATTTGTATTTATTTATTTAGATAGCATCAACATGTACCATACTGCTGCAAAGAGATTATCATCACTCATATCAGTGTAGTTCCGCTTGCTCCTATAGAGCAGACCATAAAACAACCCTCTGATAGGATGTACAGTTACAGTGCTTGAAAAGTGACACTCCGTACTCTCGCCTAGGAGAGCAACTGACCAAATGTAACTTGTTATGTGGTAATCCTCGGCAAATGCAGAGCTGCTTTGAAAGGTATGTAAATCAATGTTACTTTTATATTTAGTTTAAAGCATGAATCCTGATTTCACATGGAGGACCTCTGCACATTTTCTGGTAATGCACTTTGGAGTTAAACTCAATTATTATTGACAAATATAAAAGTGTTCCTGTGCATGATCCATTATCCAGGTCTTAAGTCTCATTCTGCTGTCCTCTCTCATTATTGCTACTTTGACCTCACTTTCTTCATTTTCTATTCCCCTTAGATTCCACAAGTGAGCTATGCCTCCACTGCTCCAGACCTTAGTGACAACAGTCGATATGACTTTTTTTCTCGAGTGGTTCCATCTGACACCTATCAAGCTCAGGCCATGGTGGATATTGTCAAGGCCCTGAAGTGGAGTTATGTGTCGACACTTGCATCTGAAGGCAGCTATGGTGAAAGTGGAGTAGAAGCATTTATCCAGAAATCCAGGGAGGATGGTAAGGGCCAAGTTGATCATTTTAGTATATTAACTGCACTTGACTGAACAGAATTTGTAACTTTGAAATGTCTGGAAATCTTTATTTATTAAGATAGAAAACAGCTCAATTAATTATGTAAAGTGTATGATGAAGTGGAACTGAGAATTCATTCTCTATTAGTGTTCTACTTCAATTATGCTTCATGTAAACTTTGTGTTGAAGATCTATTAGTAAACTTCAAAACCACATTAAAGCAGGATTTTTGCCTTGTATTTGCAGGAGGTTTGTGTGTAGCACAGTCAGTTAAAATTCCCCGGGAGCCAAAAGCTGGAGAATTTGATAAGATAATTCGGCGACTTCTGGAAACATCCAATGCCCGGGCTGTCATCATTTTTGCAAGTGAAGATGATATCAGGTTAAAAATTGTGGCCTATTTGCTATTATTCCAACCTTTCACCAAATACATGTTTGTGAATCATTTATACTTTATTCATTGTAAGTTTTTTTTGATTATATAACTAAACACATTAATATGTAGTGAAATGGTGGAGGAAAATTGAGGGTTCAAGTTGCAGTTGAGTGGTTTTAAGCTGTCAGTAGCCTTGAAGTGACTGGCATCCCGTGAATGTTTTATCCTTCTGTTGATATACCAGCAGCTGCATTGAATGGATTTCAAACCTCATAGCGTCCAAAAATTTGGATAAAGAATCAGCTGTCTACCATAATGTTATTTGAAAAGCTGAAAAAACCCTGCAGGTATATAGAAAATCTAACCATGAGTCTCTATTATGGGAGTGTAGTACAATTTATAAACAGCAGGATATGATGAATCATCATAGTTTTTCATGTTTTAGTTCTACATTTTAAATAATTCTAGGGCACCTATATAGCAAATTTGCTATGGTTATTTTAGCTGCTATATATAGCACAGTATGAACCGTTGAGTGGTATCCATATATGTCAAATAATTATCAGGATTTTCTTACCTTGTTTGTCACACCTTCACTATTCATTGAGGCTGACAAAAGAGTCGTCATTAGATTAGTGCTGCTGGTTAACAGAAAGCGAGCTGACACATAAGGAATTTAAACAGAGTTGTTTTTCCAAACCATCTTCCTATTATCTGTAGTCTAATACTATAGATATGTATTTTGCATCAGTTTATGCCATGTGCACAGACCCATATGGAGGTGCCATTGGCATAATGCTTGCTGCTGTGTGCCGCCTCTGTGATGCACTGTATTTTTCAGTAATAGCAGTGTATTTAGGCACAGTATCTCAGTGTTACTGCATATTTTGGCTCAGGCTACATTTTTATTTCTCATAATTTATGTTTCGCCTCATGATAAATAATCAGAGGCACACATTCTGTAGATACAGCAATGTTCCATAGAATTCTATTGGCCCATCTATGCCAAATCTAGCAGTATGCTTGACCCATTAAACCTGAGCTTCAAGGCTTTCTGCTAAATTATGAGTGTGTCAGATTATTTGTACTCAAGTCAATTGTTTTCTCGGTATAGATTTCTCAGAAGTAGAAACAGTGCAAGCAGAAAGTATGCGACATTATGATAAGTATGGTAAAAGTAACTGCTAATGATTCCGATTTAGAATCGTTGAATTGAAACAATTTATTTAGAAATTGTGCTTTGGTTTATTTTCCCTTTTTCTTGTTGTATGCTGTTTTCTACAGGCGAGTACTTGCAGCAGCAAGAAGAGCAAATCAAACAGGACACTTCATGTGGGTCGGCTCTGACAGCTGGGGTTCAAAGATCTCTCCAGTACTTCAGCAAGAGGAAGTGGCAGAAGGGGCTGTTACTATACTACCCAGGCGGGCTTCAGTCAGAGGTTTACTTACCCACACATTTTGCCTTTTGTTAAAAAAAATCTTTTTCCAAATATCTTGACCTAACTTCTCTTATCTCCTAACGTAATGTTGATTCTTATCTTATTTAGGGTTTGACCGTTACTTTACTAGTCGGACACTAGATAATAATAGAAGGAATGTCTGGTTTGCTGAATTCTGGGAGGACAACTTTCACTGCAGACTGAGCCGAAATGCACTACGCAGAGGTGGACATGGAAAAAAGTGCACCAGTAAGTAAGGACTTAGGCCTGCAGTATATCTGTTGGTTAATATCATGCTCTCTTATTTATATGGGTTGGCAAATACGTGTACTATATAGGAATAGATAGTAAACACTATGTATCGATGAGCTGTGTAGACTTTGCATGGTGATTGGAAGGTGGCATCAATTTTCTACTTGGCTTTGTGCAAATTCTGAAATAAAGTGTGATGTTTCCAGGCAAAAAAAAATCCTGAACTAAAGAATGCATTAAAAGATAAATACAGTGTCAGGCCCAAGGCCTGATTATTGAAATCCTATATGTGTATTATAATTTATAACTGTGTGTGATGTATTATCCAAGACATGGGTGAGAGGTCATTCAGACGGTGTATCCTTTTGTGTATTGCATTTTATTGGGGGTCTGGCTGTTTGTTTGTATCTCCTTTGAAGTCAGAGGCCCTTTGAAGCAGCAGGATGTAAGGGGCACTCTGGTCCCATCATATAATCAACCAGATAAGAGGGCCAGGAACAGAGATGCCCCCCTGGTGGGATCAGAGGGGAGGGGGGAATGGAGTCTCCCTCCAAAAAGGCAGATATATAATATTTAACAATGCTAGATTCAGTGTGTTCAAGGCTGTGCCCTAAGCTGACAAGAGCTGGACTCTCACTGACAAAGGAGGGCTATACCATCATGCTGTAAGAACTCCATTTTTGTTTTCTGAACTTGTCTTGCTAAACTCTTTTATATATTGGTATACGTGTATGTCATTTGTTCCTGTATTTTTATATATGTAGCACTGTGATACCTTTTATCAGATTAAATGTTTAATTAATCAGCTCTGGTCTTTGATCTCTAAATATATGAGCTCACCTTTCTGAAGGCAGCTCTGGTGGAAACACGTTTATCTAAGGGTTCATTTGGTGACTTGCTGGGATTAGTAGTGGATACCCAGAGGTCTGGTGGCCTTAACCCTTGCACCATCACACTCTCTCTAATGTCTTGGCTGGACCGATAGGGTGTGATCGTGACATACAGAAACAAGCTTCAGACCTTTACATAAAGTGCCCGTGTGCAATGAAGAAACCCACAGAACTTCATTACTATACAGACTGAATCTTTAACCACCTGTCAGTCTAGATTCTTCAATTTATTCTGACACTAAAACATATGTAATTTTCTCCGGGCAACCAATCACAGCTCAGCTTTTATTTCTCAAATTACTTTGATACAATGAAAGCAGAGCTATGACTGGTTGCTATGGACACATCAGACAGTTTTTGTCCCCAGACAAACCTGGGTCATTTATTTGAAATATAAAGTGACTAAGTATACTTATGAACTTTGTTAGCCAGCCAAAGTTCAATTTCTGGATTTGTGTCAAGCATAGTAAATTAATATTAATCAGTGAATATTACTAAGTCAATATTCTACTAATTGAATACACAATTACATAACTGCTTATGGGTAGGGTTTTTGATTGAACCTGACGGACTTTTTCAACCTTAAAAACTATGTGGTGCATTTGATTTACCAATTAAAAGGGGAGCAAATTCTTAGACCCCATTGTGTTATTTTAGCATTCTCCCATATAGGATTGAAACACAATCTGTATTTAAAAATAAAAGTCCTTTTGCTTACACTTCCTGGCCTGTAGAAATTACTTCCCACAGTAGTCCATTTACATTGTTCACAGGTTTCTATGGCCCATAGAACCCGAAAGAAACTGAAAATGTTGGTCCCTTAAGAAATAGTCTGGGTGTAAAGGTAGAGAAAAAGGTCAATCTACTATATGCCTTCTTCTCTACTGTATTTACACAGGAAAATCAAATACAATGTCAGAGGACAAGGAAAGGGATAATCTCAGCAAATCTCACCTGTTTAACCCAAATTACCGGGCCTAGATGGCATCCATCCCAAGGTTTTGCAGGCAATATGTACCATGCCAGACAGACCCTTATTCTTTATATTTAAATATTTTATGATGACAGGGAGTCTTCCACAGGACTGGCACTTGACAAATGTGCTACCAATATATAAAAAGGGGTCTATAAGGGATCCTGGGAACTATAGGCCTGTAAGTTTAACATCTGTTGTGGGTAAGATCTTTGAGGGTTTTCTGAGAGATGCTATTCTGGGATATCTCAATGAAAATAACCTTCTAACAGAACACCAACATAGGTTTATGCGGGATCAGTCCTGCCAGACTAATCTGACCAGCTTCCATTAGGATGTCAGTTATAGATTGGACTGGGGTGAAGCTGTGGATGTTGTATAACTTGACTTTTCTAAGGCATTTGATACTGTGCCACACAAAAGGCTAGTACATAAAATGAGGATGCTGGGACTAGGGGAGGATACATGTAAATGGTTTAGCAACTGGCTCAGTGATGGGAAGTGATAGGCTGGCGATCAATGTAACTTACTCTGGTTGGGTGACAGTTACAAGTGGGGTACCACATGGGTCAGTACTGGGTCCACTAGTTTTCAATATCTTTATGAATGACCTTGTAGAGGGATTACAGAGTGGAATCTCTATATTTGCAGATGACACTAAATTGTGTAAGGTGATCACCACAGAGGAGGATAACATAATATTACAGAGGGATCTGGGGAAGCTGGAGGCTTGGCAACAGATATGGAAAATGTAACCCCTTAACGACCACAGATGTAAATGTACGTCCACTGACGTACATTTAATCCCTTAACAACCACAGATGTAAATGTACGTCCACAGACGTAATTGTACATTCTGGTGTGGCGGTGCTCGCATCATACACAGCAGGTTCTAGCAGCCGGGGACCTGCCGGTAATGGCAGATATCTGCGATCCCACGTATGTGCCATTAACCCCTCAGATGCCTTGATCAGTACAGATCAAGGAATCTGCGGCACTGCGCATTTTAAAATAGATGATCGGATCGCCCACAGCGCTGCCGCAGGGATCCGATCATATGTACTGGCGGACGGAGGTCCACCTCACCTGCCTCCCGGCGTCTCCTGTTCTGGTCTGAGATCGAGCAGACCAGAGCAGAAGATCACTGATAATACTGATCAGTGCTATGCCCTATGCAAAGCACTGAATAGTTTTAGCAATCAAATGATTGCTATAGATGGTCCCTTATGGGGACATAAAAAGTGTAAAAAAAAAGTTGAAAATTTTAAAAATAAAAAGTAAAAAAAAGTGAAAAATCCCCTCCCCAATAAAAATGAAAATTGTCAGTTTTTCCCATTTTACACCCAAAAAAACATAAACATTTTTTTAATAAAATATTTGGTATCACCGCATGTGTAAATGTCCAAACTATGAAAATATAATGGTAATGATCCCGTACGGTAAACGGCGTAAACGTAAAAATATAAAAAAATATAAAAAATGCTGCTTTTTTGTCACATTTTATTCAACAAAAAATTTATAAAAAATTATCTAAAATATTTATATATGCAAGTGTGGCATCGATAAAAAGTACAGATGATGGTGCAAAAAATGAGCCCTCATACTGCCCTATATACGGACAAATGAAAAAGTTATAGGTGGTCAAAATAGGGCAATTTTAGATAACTGATTTTGTACAAAAAGTTTTAGGTTTTAGGTTTTAGGTTTTTTTTAAGCGATACAAAAATATAAAAGTATCTAGCCATGGGTATCATTTTAATCGTATTGACCCACAGAATAAAGAATACATGTCATTTTTACCGTAAAGTGTACAGTGTGAACACGAAACCCTCCAAAATGTGCCAAATTGTGGTTTTCCTTTAAATTTCCTCCCTAAAAAAAAAATTTGGGGGTTCGCCGTACATTTTATGGTAAAATGAGAGGTTTCATTACAAAGTACAATTCGTCACACAAAAGCCCTTATATGGGTCTGTACATGGAAATATAAAAGAGTTATGGATTTTAGAAGGCGAGAAGGAAAAAACAAAAATGCTAAAATAAAATTGGCCTGGTCCTTAAATAGGCACTGTCAGATACAAAAACTTTTCATATGTTGTAAAGCATGCAAAGCCAATAGGTTTTGCAATTGCTTTCATTAGAAAATTTTCAGTATTTCATACTGAAAGAGACAGTCAAACAACTGACCCCCATGCCTGCTTGGACACATACTAGTCCTGCTGTGTCCATGCATCATCACCTACGTCATGGACACACATCCTTGACTGACAGCTCAGAGTGCAGGGCTCACAGCTGGAGGAAAAATCCTCCCACTTTCAGCTTGTGTCCCGCTACTGTCAGTGAGGACAAGCTGTGAGTTGTAGTTTTGCTAATGCTAGGGGAGATGTGAGCAGACAGCATACTGAGGGAGGAGGTGGAGACCTGCACAGTGAGGCCATGACCCCTCCCTTTCAGAGGAATTCAGACTAGTGAGCTAAATTTAAAGTGTAATAAAAAGATAAATAAAGGTGCTAGACACATCAAAATTAGATGTACATTGTCAGGATTAGATACTGAGTGATACATTAAAAAATGTTTTTTTGTTGGATCTGATGGGAACATTTTAAGGTTAAAATAGGCTTGGTCTTTAACCTGTTGGGGACAGAGGGCGTACAGGTATGCCCTCGCATCCTGGTACTTAAGGATGGAGGACGTAACTGTACGTCCTCCGTATTTCAGATCACCACCGCTTGCTGGGCGGTGATCGGACTGGGATGACTGCTGATATCCATATCTGGTCAATATATCCTGGTCAATTCAGACTGGCGATTTGCAGTGATTCCGGGCCAGTCGCCCAGAAAATAAGAGTGATCAGATCTGTCACAGACAGCTCCGACCATTCTTAAGGATATGAGCGAGGTGGCAGGGGTGCAACCTCCTCCTATCCCCTGCCATTGGTGGATTAGGACTGAACGACCAATGGCAGTTGGGGATCTGCCCACCGATCGAAGTCCGGGCAGAACGGCTGGACATGGGCGGAAGCTTACCAGCAGCATCCTGATCAGCGGCGGCATCAGAGAGGTGGTGGTGGCATTGGAGCAGTGGCGCAGCAGGAGGAGGCATGCCGGAAAGTGCATCACTGGTAAGTGATCTTCAATGTGACCTTCTAAAAGTTGCAAAACTACAACTCCCAACATGCCCAGACCGCCAAAGAATGTCTGGGCATGCTGGGAGTTGTAGTTTTGCAACATCTGGAGGGCCACAGTTTGGAGACCCCTATGTAGTGGTCTCCAAACTGTGGTCCTCCAGATGTTGCAAAACTACAACTTTCAGCATGCTCTGACTGTCTGGGCATGATGGGAGTTGTAGTTTTACAACATCTGAAATGGCACAGTTTGGAGACCACTATATGGTGGTCTCCAAACTGTTGCCCTCCAGATCTTGCAAAACTACAATTCCCATCATACGTAGACAGTCAGTGCATGCTGAAAGTTGTAGTTTTGCAACATCTGGAGGACCACAGTTTGGAGACCACTATACAGTGGTCTCCAAACTGTGGCCCACCAGATGCTGAATAAATACAATTCCCAGCATGCCTGGACAGTCTGGGCCAGCTTGGATTTGTAGTTTTGCAACATCTGGAGGGCTACAGTTTGGAGACCACCCTTCATTCTGGGAGTTGTACTTTTGCAACAGCAGGAGGCACACGGGTTGGAATCACTGAGTTAGGAAACAGACTCTAGCTCAATGTAGCCCAACAGCGTGCCTCCAGCTGTTGCAAAACTACAACACCCAACATGCACTGACAGCTGAAAGGCATGCTAGGGGTTATAGTTATGCAACAACTGAGGAAGAACAGTTTGGAGACGCTAAGTAGTGGTCTGCATACTGTAGCCCTCCAGATGTTGCAAAACTACAACTCCCAGCATGCCTGGACAGTCTGGGGAAGCTTGGAGTTGTAGTTTTGCAACATCTGGAGGGCTACAGTTTGTAGACCACTACTTAGCGGTCTCCAAACTGTTCTTCCCCAGTTGTTGTATAACTACAACTCCTAGCATGCCTTTCAGCTGTCATTGCATGTTGGGCGATGTAGTTTTGCAACAGCTGGAGGCACACTGGTTGGGCAACACTGAGATAGACTCTGTTTCCTAACTCAGTGATTCCAACCCGTGTGCCTCCTGCTGTTGCAAAACTACAACTCCCAGAATGCACTGACAGCCCGTACATGCTGGGAGTTGTAGTTTTGCAACAGCTGGAGGCACAAGGGTTGTAATCACTGAGCTAGAGTCTGTTTCCTAACTCAGCGGTTCCCCACCAGTGTGCCTGCAGCTGTTGCAAAACTACAACTCCCAGCATGTATGGTCTGTCAGTGCATGCTGGGAGCAGGGGCAGATCCAGAGTCGAGTCTCGGGAGGGGCACTATTAGTGTATTTTGTGTTGGCGGACAGAAAATAAGATTACGGAACTTACAATATTATTAAATGTATCATACAGTCCTAACCTTGTTTAAGACTCTTAGGCCGTGCTCATATGTCAGAATAATAATCAATTGCCACAGAATGGGAAAATGCTAAAGAAATTTTTACCATTTAAAACTACAGCTCCCAGTATGACCTAAACAGTGGTAAGGGGATGCTGGGAGTTGTTGTTTCACCCATCATAACTGCAGAACTTACAAGTAACTCCAGCTCTGATGGGACATAGTGAGTAGAATACAGAATGATATCAGTGATTACAGATGACCTCTTCTCTATAGTGAGGAGAATACACAATGATATCAGTGATTACAGGTGACGTCTCCTCTATAGTGAGGAGAATATACAATGATATCAGTGACTACAGGTGACGTCTTCTCTATAGTGAGGAGAATACACATTGATATCAGTGACTACAGGTGACGTCTTATCATTGTGTATTCTCCTCACTATAGAGAAGACGTCACCTGTAATCACTGATATCATTGTGTATTCTCCTCACTATAGAGAAGACGTCACCTGTAGTCACTGATATCATTGTGTATTCTCCTCACTATAGAGATCAGTGATTACAGGTGACATTTTCTCTATAGTGAGGGGAATACACAATGATATCAGTGATTACAGGTGACGTCTCCTCTATAGTGAGGAGAATACACAGTGATATCAGTGACTACAGGTGACGTCTTATCATTGTGTATTCTCCTCACTATAGAGAAGACGTCACCTGTAATTACTGATATCATTGTGTATTCTCCTCACTATAGAGATCAGTGATTACAGGTGATGTCTTCTCTATAGTGAGGAGAATACACAATGATATCAGTGACTATGGGTGACGTCTTCTCTATAGTGAGGAGAATACACAATGATATCAGTGATTACAGGTGACGTCTTCTCTATAGTCTTTCCTTATCTAATTCAGCTGGTACATACCGCCAGGATTTGTTCCAGCTAAATCTTCTCTCTGCAGAACTTGATGCCCAGACGTCTCCTCACTATGTCAGCGCATTCTGATCCTCTATATGAAAACAATAATTATTATAATACTGCCAAACACTGTATTCTTTGAATATAATACTGGCACACACCCTCTGAATATAATTCTGAAACACTGTACCCCCTGAATATACAACACACTGTACCCTCTGAATATAATACCGCCATACACTGTACCCTCTGAATATAATACTATCACACACTGCACCCTCTGAATATAATACTATCACACACTGTGCCCTCTAAATATAATACTATCACACACTGCACTCTCTGAATATAATACTACCACACACTGCACCCTCTGAATATAATACTACCACACACTGTGCCCTCTAAATTTAATACTACCAAACACTGCACCCTCTGAATATAATACTATCACACACTGCACCCTCTAAATATAATACTATCACACACTGCACCCTCTAAATATAATACTATCACACACTGTACACACTGAATATAATACTACCACACACTGTGCCCTCTAACTTTAATACTTCCAAACACTGCACCCTCTGAATTTAATACTATCACACACTGCACCCTCTAAATATAATACTATCACACACTGTACCCACTGAATATAATACTACCACACACTGTGCCCTCTAAATTTAATACTACCAAACACTGCACCCTCTGAATATAATACTATCACACACTGCACCCTCTAAATATAATACTATCACACACTGCACCCTCTAAATATAATACTACCACACACTGTACCCACTGAATATAATACTACCACACACTGTGCCCTCTAAATCTAATACTACCACACAGTGCATTCTCTGAATATAACTTGCTGTGCAGTGCACCCTCTGAATAAAATACTGTAATGTATTGTGGCGCCTAAAAAACTTACCACCCCAGAAATTCCTCATAATCTACAATATACTTCTGAAAGGCAAAACACTCTGTGCCTTCACATATAGTAATAATGCCCCATCTTGTGCCCCTACATATAATAATTATGACCCATCCTGTTCCCCCCACATAATAATGCCCTCTGTGCTGTGCCCCTCACATATAATGCTCCTGTCATGTGCCCCACACATTTAATGCCCCTGTGTTGTGCCCTTCACCTATAATGCCCCCATTCTTTGCCCCTCACATATAATGCCTCCATCATGCGCCCCTCATATATAAAGCCCCCATCATGCGTCCCGCACATATAATGCCCCCATCATGAGTCCCGCACATATAATGCCCCCTGTGCTGTGCCCCTCACATATAGTGCCCCCATCATGCGCCCCTCACATATAATGCCCCCTGTGCTGTGCCCTTCACATATAAAGCCCCATGTCCTGTCCCCTCAGGGGGCATTATATGTGAGGGGCACAGCACAGGGGGCATTATATGTTTGGAGCACATGACAGGAACATTATATGTGAGGGGCACAGCACAGGGGGCATTATATGTGAGGGGCGCATGATGGGGGCATTATATGTGAGGGGCACAGCACAGGGGGCATTATATGTGAGGGGCACATGATGGGGGCATTATATGTGAAGGGCACAGCACAGGGGGCATTATATATGAGGGGCGCATGATGGGGGCATTATATGTGAGGGGCAAAGAATGGGGGCATTATATGTGAGGGGCACATGACAGGAGCATTATATGTGAGGGGCACAGCACAGAGGGCATTATATGTGAGGGGCGCATGGTTTGGGCATTATATATGAGGGGCGCATGATGGGGAATTATATGTGAGGGGCACAGCACAGGGGGCATTATATGTGTGGGACACAGCACAGGGGGCAATATATGTGAGGGGAACAGCACACAAGGGGCAATATATGGGAGGGGCACAGCGCAGGGGGCATTATAAGTGTGGGGCACAGAACAGGGGGGGGGGCATTATATCATATAATGCCCCCTGTGCTGTGCTCCACACACATAATGCCCCCTGTGCTGTGCCCCACACATATAATTTATATGTGTGGCACAGCACAGGGGGCATTATATGTGAGGGGCACAGGGGGCATTATATGTGAGGGGCACAGGACAGGGGGGCATTATATGATATAATGCCCCCTGTTCTGTGCCCCCCACATATAATGCCCCCTGTGCTGTGCCCCACACATATAATTTATATGTGTGGCACAGCACAGTGGGCATTATGTGAGGGGCACAGCACAGGGGACATTATATGTGAAGGGCACAGCACAGGGGGCATTATAAGTGTGGGGCACAGAACAGGGGGGGCATTATATCATATAATGCCCCCCTGTCCTGTGCCCTTCACATATAATGCCCCCTGTGCTGTGCCCCTCACATAATGCCCACTGTGCTGTGCCACACATATAAATTATATGTGTGGGGCACAGCACAGGGGGCATTATCTGTGAGGGGCACAGGACAGGGGGGCATTATATGATAGAATGCCCCCTGTTCTGTGCCCCACACATATAATGCCCCCTGTGCTGTGCCCCACACATATAATTTATATGTGTGGCACAGCACAGTGGGCATTATGTGAGGGGCACAGCACAGGGGGCATTATATGTTAAGGGCACAGGACAGGGGGCCCCCTGTCATGTGCTCTTCACATATAATGCCCCCTGTGCTTTGCCCTGCAGACCCTCATTAAATATTCCCTTTCCTCTGACACCCCCCTCCCCCCTCCTCCTAACAGTGGCGCATATCCTCTTTCCCTAATCCCCTGGACCCTGAGCATACCCTTACTTACAGTATGCAGGCCGCGGGGACGGGTCCTCCAGGCGCCGGCGCGATGATGTGACGTCATCGCGCCGGCCTTTAGTGGATCTCGTCCCCGCAGCTCACACACTGTGCACAGCGTGTGTGTAAGGTTAGGGAATGGTGGAGCCGGAGCTTACAGCTTCGGCTCCACCATGCTAGGGAGCGGGGGGGGGGGCAATTGCCCCGTTGCCCCCCCCCCCTGGATCCGCCACTGGCTGGGAGTTGTAGGTTTGCAACAGCTGAAGGTATGGGGCGCCCTGTCCCCCTCCCATGTGAATGTACAGGGTACATTCACACGGGCAGGGGTTTACAGTGGGTTTCCTTCTACAAGTTTGAGCTGCGGCAAATTTTCCGCCGCAGCTCAAACACCCAGCGGAAAACTCACTGTGAACCCCCGCCCGTGTAAATGTGACCTAAAAACACTTCACTACACTAACACAAAATAAAAAGTAAAACACACCTGTTTGGGAAACACTGCTGTAAGGTTTTGGTGGAGACAAGCACCATCCTTGTATCCGGGTCTGCCCTTATTGCAAATTGCTCATTTAGGCCTCAAATGTTGTGGTGCTCGCTCACTTCGGAGCCCTGACGTATTTCAAGGCAACAGTTTAGGGCCACATATGGGGTTTTTCCGTACTTAGGAGAAATTGCGTTAAAAATTTTGGGGGGCTTTTTCTCCTTTTACCCCTTATGAAAAGGTAAAGTTGGGGGCTACACCAGCATGTTAGTGTAAAAAATGCATTTTTTTTACACTAACATGCTGGTGTTGCCACATATTTTTCATTTTCACAAGAGGTAAAAGGAGAAAAAGACCCCCAAAATTCCTAACCCAATTTCTTTTGAGTACGGAAATACCCCATATGTGGAAGGAAAATGCTCTGCAGACAAACGACATGGCTCAGGAGTGAGAGCTCTATGTACATTTGAGGCCTAAATTGGTGATTTGCACAGAGTAGGCTGATGGTTACAGCGGTTCTGACATAAACGCAAAAAAAAAAAAAAACACCCACATGTGACCCCATTTTGGAAACTACACCCCTCACGGAATGTAACAAGGGGTATAGCCTTAACACCCCACAGGTCTTTGACAAATTTTTGTTAAAGTTGGACATGAAAGTTTAAAATGTGTTTTTCCCTGAAATGCTAGTGTTACCCCAAATTTTTCATTTTCACAAGGGGTAATAGGAAAAAAGCCCCCCAAAATTTGTAACCCCATTTTTTCTGAGTATATAAATACCCCATGTGTGGATGTAAAGTGCTCTGCGGGTGAACTACAATGCTCAGAAGAGAAGGAGCGCCATTGGGCTTTTGAGGGGGTCAAAAATGGGGTTACACATTTTTGGGGGCTTTTCCCCCTATTGAAAAAGCTGAGTTGGAGGTACTCAATCTGCTTAGTATGTATTGTCCGAGATCTCTATCCTGGTGGAATCCTCAGACCACCTTGAAATTGAAGGAAAAGTAGTGATAGTAGTGGATGAGATCTCAAGGACTGGGGAATAAAGGGTGTGAAGTGGCTGGAATGAAAGATGATGCAGGGAGTTGAATGGATTAATAGATACAAAGTGATGGATGCGAATATAGATAGTGCGGCTTAGAGAATGACTCAGAGGATGTGTGATGCTTATTGAATGCAAGGCTGGTGATTAAGTATGGAAAGATAGAGAGGTATATGTATAGTGTATATGTATAGTGTATATGCAAATGAATGGTGACTGTTGTGTGTATATATACTATGTTGCAAAATGTATCAGGTGTTGCTGAACTAACTACTGCAATAGATGTGTGAATAAAATTGATGTACTAAATGTCCAGGGTACAACACATTTATTAATCAAATAAAAACAAAATAATTGTTAAGTCAATTTAAACAGTTATGTAGAAATGTGGAGTAAGAGTGCAGGGCCCTTCCACTCTTTCCCACCTGTTATATTTAAAAGGTACAGATGAATATATAAAAAGATGTGAAATAAAACACACAGTATATGTGATTAGATGACAACACACTCTCAGTTTGAAAGTTCAGTGGTGGTTAGAGGCAGATCCACTTATGTGTACTTGCAACCTCTGGAGACCCCCAGTCTGGGGCCCACCGTTGAAGGAAAAACAGAGGTACGGCTCGGCCGTTTTTTAAATAAAGTACAGTGGTGGGGATAAATAACAAGTCACTTAATCCGTAGGTTCAGGGGTATAGATAACAATGTCTCTACTGAATGTATAGTTAGATGGTTCCTGCATACACAGCGCGGCGGCTGTGCAATAGTGCAAATGAATTGGCGGGTCAGCGGCCGTAAAAATAAAGTCTCCGGTACTATGTACCGCTTACCCGTCCTGTGGGTAGGTGGAGTGAGGCTCTGCGAGATGGGTTCCCAATGTCCTTGGCGCTGGGATGTCCTGGCGGTGCGGTCTGTCTGCCGACAGACCGGTCACCTAGTCTGTGCGCTGGATTTGTCGGTCTCTGTCTCTGAAGTGATCACTGAGGAAGGACTACGATAGTTCGAAATGTGTCTGATCACTCTCACACTGCCTGACACACCTCTCTAGAGACCACCACCAGATACCCCACGTTCACAATCTCAAGTCACCACCTACAGCTATCACAGAGCGCTCCACGGCTATCACCAAGGAGCACCGAGCATTACCAGCACTATCACAAAGACCGAGACCCCTTCAGAGACAGAGACTGACAAATCCAGCGCACGGACTAGGTGACCGGCCTGTCGGCAGACAGACTGCACCGCCAGGACATCCCAGCGCCACGGACATCGGGACCCCATCTCGCAGAGCCTCGCTCCACCTACCCACAGGACGGGTAAGCGGTACACAGTACCGAAGACTTCATTTTTACGGCCACCGAGCCTCCAATTCATTTGCACTATTGCACAGCCGCCGCGCTGTGTATGCAGGAACCATCTAACTATACATTCAGTAGAGGCATTGTTATCTATACCCCTGAACCTACGGATTAAGTGACTTGTTATTTATCCCCACCACTGTTCTTTATTTAAAAACGGCCGAGCCGTACCTCTGTTTTTCCTTCAACGGTGGGCCCCAGACTGGGGGTCTCCAGAGGTTGCAAGTACACATAAGTGGATCTGCCTCTAACCACCACTGAACTTTCAAACTGAGAGTGTGTTGTCATCTAATCACATATACTGTGTGTTTTATTTCACATCTTTTTATATATTCATCTGTACCTTTTAATTATAACAGGTGGGAAAGAGTGCAAGGGCCCTACACTCTTACTCCACATTTCTACCTAACTGTTTAAATTGACTTAACAATTATTTTGTTTTTATTTGATTAATAAATGTGTTGTATCCTGGACATTTAGTACATCAATTTTATTCACACATCTATTGCAGTAGTTAGTTCAGCAACACCTCATGTTCATTTTGAAACATAGTATATATACACACAACAGTCACCATTCATTTGCATATACACTATACATATACCTCTCTATCTTTCCATACTTGATCACCAGCCTTGCATTCAATAAGCATCACACATAAGCCGCACTATCTATATTCGCATCCATCACTTTGTATCTATTCATCCATTCAACTCCCTGCATCATCTTTCATTCCAGCCACTTCACACCCTTTATTCCCCAGTCCTTGAGATCTCATCCCCTACTATCACTACTTTTTCTACTATTACCCCCTTGTGAAAATGATAAATTTGGGGTAACACCAGCATTTCAGGGAAAAAAAAAAACATTTTTAATTTTCAAGTCCAACTTTACCTAAATAATTTTTTACATTTTAATTTCCCATTTTTATTTCCAAATTTAACAAAAGTTCGTCAATCACCTGTGGGGTGTTAAGGCTCACTGTACCCCTTGTTACGTTCCTTGAAGGGGGTAGTTTCCAAAATAGTATGCCATGTGTTTTTTTTTTTTTTTTCTGTTCTGGCACCATAGGGGCTTCCTAAATGTGACATGTCCCCCAAAAACCATTTCAGAAAAACTCACTCTCCAAAAGCCCAATGTCGCTCCTTCCATTCTGAGCCCTCTAGTGCACCCACAGATCACTTTACATCCACATATGAGGTATTTCCTTACTCGAGAGAAATGGGGTTTCAAATTTTGGGGGCATTTTCTCCTATTACTCCTTGTGAAAATGAAAATTTTGGGGTAACCCCAGCATTTTAGTGTTAAAAGTCTAATATTTCATTTTGATGTCCCATTTTAACAAAAGTTCTTCAATCACCTGTAGGGGCTCACTGGACCCCTTGTTACAATCCTTGAAGGGTGTAGTTTCCAAAATAGTATGCCATGTGGTTATTTTTTTTTTTTTTACTGTTCTGGCATCATAGGGGCTTCCTAAATGCAATATGCCCCCCATTTCAGCAAAATTCGCTCTCCTTCCCTTCTGAGCCTTTAGTGCACCCACAGAGCAATTTACATCCACATATGAGGTATTTCCTTACTCGAGAGAGAATGAATTACAAGTTGTTGTTTTTTTTTTTTGGGGGGGGGGGGGCTTTTTACCTTTTACCCCTTGTAAAAATGAAAAAAATGGGTCTGCAATAACATTTTAGAGGAAAAAATTTAGATTTTTATTTTTCTCCTCCATTTTGCTTCTATTCCTGTGAAACACCTGAAGGGTTAACAACCTTTCTGAATGTCATTTTGACTACTTTGAGGGGTGCAGTTTTCATAATGGGGTCCATTATAGGGGATTTCGAACATAAAGACCCTCAAATTCACTTCTAAACTTAACTGGTCCCTGAAAAATTCAGATTTGGAAATTTTCTGGAAAAATTGGAAAATTTCTGCTATATTTTGAGGCCCTCTAATGTCTTCCAAAAGTAAAAACATGTCAACTTTATGATGCAAACATAAAGTAGACATATTGTATATGTGAATCAATATATAATTTATTTGACATGTCCCTTTTCCTTACAAGCAGAGAGCTTCAAAGTTAGAAAAATTAAAAAAATTAAAATTTTTCCTGAAATTTTTGAATTTTTCACCAAGAAATGATGCAAGTCTAGACATAAATTTACCACTAATATAAAGTAGAATATTTCACGAAAAAACTGTCTCGGAATCAAATTTATAAGTAAAAGCATCCCAGGGTTATTAATACATAAAATGATAGAGGTCAGCTTTGCAAAAAATGCTCCCGTCCTTAGGGTTAGAATGGGCTCCATCCCCAAGGGGTTAATGTGGATAAATGTAAAGGATAAATGATCAGTGCCAGGGAGCGGCTGCCAAGGCTAACAAAGTCATGGGATGTATCAAGAGAAGCATAGAGGCTCAGGACAAGAATATAGTTTTTGCCTCTGTATAAATCATTAGTCAGATCACATATGGAGTATTGTGTCTTATTTTGGGCCCCTGTATATAAAAAGAACATGGCTGAACTGGAGAGGGTGCAGTGGAGGGCAACAAAAATTATTAATGGTATGGGAGGATTACAGTAGCAAGACAGGTTATCAAGTTTGGGGTTATTTCATCTGGAGAAAAACGTCTTAGGGGTGATGTGATCATAATGTACAAATATATGAATGAACAGTACAGAGATCTTCTAGTGATCTTTACACACTTCAGCCGGTAACCATGACAAGGGGGCATCCTCTACATCTAGAGGAAAGAAGGTTTCACCATCATTACAGACAGAGATTCTTTACTGTAAGAGCAGTGAGACTATGGAACTCTCTGCCCCATGATGTTGTGACATCTGACTCAATAAACAAGTTCAAGGGGGCCCTGGATGTATTTTTGAAAAAAATATAAAATTAAAGGTTATGGTTACTAGATTTATGTGGATAGAACATTGATTCAGGGATTTATTCTGATTGCCATATTGGAGTTGGGAGGGAATTTTTCCTCTGTCATGGGGCAATTGGCATCAGCCTCATGGTTTTTTTTTCTTTCTTCTGGATTAACAGTAGGGTTTTTGGTTGAACTCGATGAACTCTTTTTTTCAACTTTACAAACTATGATTATGTGTGGCTGCTGTAAAGCATACCTCTTAGGTCATGTTCACACACTGTTAAAAAAAAATTCACAAGACACAAAAAAAATATCGTCCGCTTTTGTTCTGTAATTGACTAATAAACATGTGTAAACTAAGCAACTAGTTTAAACTAAGCAAGATGGCTGCCTCATAATCATGTACAAAATATAGAAATAAAAAAATCTACAATCAGAAAAGAAATTCAGATAAAAATTATGAATTTGTATAATTATTAATAATATGTATCTGAGTTTTATTAAACCAGATTAATGAATTTTTTTTTTAGCATATTTATTGTTTCTTGAAGAATGTGTTTCAGAATAGACATTTAATGATGGAATACGGCTTCTTTCACACTGCCTTTGTACACGGCAGTGTGATGGCCATCGGGGGAGCCCGGGGGAATAGCGGGAGAAAAATTACTGCATGTGCCGTCTTTTTCTCCTGCTACAAAATAATGGCGCCCAAAGAAACTCATCATTGTAAATGAGATCCATCATGACCCCTTATTGCCCGTTGTGCCCCATCCCGATAACGGCCCCTAAAGGCTGAAAACAATAAAAGAGCCTAATGGCCGTTTATGGACGGAGCACAATGGCAGTGCAAAAGTAGCCTAACAGGAACAGATTGTTTAAAATATCTTAGATTGTAGGTCCCATAGTACATAGCAAATATTCGGTGGGCTAATTGTTATCTATGGATATCCATGTTTTCATTGTTTTATTTTAGCAGTCCTGACCTCATATTTCCTGAATATGTTCCAAAAGTTCATTTTAAAAGAGCTCATCAATAACCATGCTGCTGTAACTGAACGATCTACATTTTAGGCTAGTTTCGGTATACTGCTCAGTATTTTGTTTAGTATTTTAAGATAAAACCAGTAGTGGAACTAACAAAGAGAAAAACTATTATGTAAAGATTTACAGCTTTATCTGTGTTTTGAACCCATTCCTGGTTTTTGCCCAAAAATACTAAATGACCAAACTACTCACTATGTGTGAACCCATCCTCAGGCTTGGTTACATTGCGGAATCTACATCCAAAGATTGTAGTGTAACCCCATATATTTATACTTTTCTTTTAATAACCCATGTAATGTGACAAATATGAGCGCTGATGAAAAATCCCCATGGTCCATAATTTCTGCACAAATAATTTTATATTTTGGGTTATTTATTTTGATAATTTTTGTTTTACATGTACAATGTAAGAACAGATAATTCATAATAAATGTAATGTTTACTGAATATGTGAACATTGGACAATGTATGCTGCCAAGACATCCATATATAGCTCTATGCTGATGCTCACCACAGCAAAATGGCCAACATATGGTTCTGTTTGTTTACAACCAACAAATTAGGAGTCTAAAACATAAATATCTGCACCTTATGCTGCTGTTTACTGATCATCCTTTGACCTTGAAATATATTTCCACCTATACTTTTTTAGTTATTCTAATAATGAAAATGTTTCAAGACAATATAATCTCAAATATAAGCTATGATGTTGGAAATCTCCAGATGGTTTCCGCAACCAATGTAGAGCTGGAAATCACAATCGTGATGAAATCCAGCAGAACCAATATACTCTGTTTTGTGTATATGTCTGATAGTGATTATTTTTATTTCAATTCAAGGCCGTTTAACATTAAGTGATTATTAGCCGAATGTTTATTCCCAGTTATTGCTCCATGTAAAGGGCATATGGGGAGATTTATCAAAACCTGTGTAGAGGAAGAGTGGTGCAGTTATCCATAGCAACCAATCAGATCTCTTCTTTCAATTCTCAGAGGCCTCTTTAAAAATGAAAGAAGTGAGCTGATTGGTTGCTATGGGTAACTGCACCACTCTTCCTCTACACAGGTTTTGATAAATCTCCCCAATAGTGATCAGCTGAAAAATGAGCAAACATATGTTCTTCAGCTGATCGTTTAAACAGTGGATGTGGTGCCCACAATAATGTAGATGAACAACCGCACAATGATTGATCGTTTGACTTTGTGACCACTTACTTCCCAAAAATTGGACTGTCTAAATGATCCCTTTAAAAGAGCACTGATTGACTTGAATATGGTGGATTAGTACCCAATAACAGGCAATCATCTGTCTGTGTAAAGGGATACCAAGGATGGGCTCACACAGTATTTTGGTCCATATGTGGTCCAGTATCTTTAGCCAAAACCAAAAGTGGGTCCAAAACATACAAAAAGATACAAATCTTTTTTTTGTAGAGTTTTTCTCTGTCTTAATTCCACTTCTGGTTTTGGCTATAGATAGTGACCAAAATCTAAACCAACTATTGACCAACATACTGTGAACCTAGCCTTAGGCACTTTTTACTACATATTTGTTATGTCCATGTCTTTCAAAACACTTATGACATGTTACAGAGACATGTCAAACATTTTTATTATTGGTTGGTGTCTCAGCACTCATATCATGAGAACAAGCAGAGAGAAGTGTATGGTAATGACTTCAGGGGTCTGACTCCAACCAATCAGCATCTGTCAGCATCAAAATATGGAAAAGAAAAACTTACAAGCTTGACAAAGGCCTGAAATGGGACAAAACATAGCATTTTTATACTTTATTGAGATGTTTTTCTATTTCATCTTTTGATGCTGCTATTCTGTTTCTTCATCTTATATGTCTATACAGGTGATGTGATTTCTGACCTGCTAATGTTGCATCTTTGAGTAACCATTCTTGTGCAGTTGGACCATGTGTTGCTTTATGTCTCTACGACATGTCAAAAGTTTTTAAAATGACAGAGAGACTTTTAAAAAAATTATACATTACATGTATACATTTTCTACAGCTGCTCTATGGAACAGCACAGAGGTCTGTGCTATTCCATCCAGAAGAAAAAAGAAATCCCAGCCTAAAACTACCTCAACAGAGGTCAAAATGACTTTTCTGACCTCCATTGGGTAAATGGACTCTATGGGTATGTCTGATTTCTCGACATATACAGCACACAGACGCCACTAATGTGGTGTAAAAGGTGCTTTACTCAAAACTATGTACCTCAAGTTCTATTAAAAGCTTTGAGAGTTCCTACATAGGTTCTTACATAGGTATTGTTTAAAGGAATATATATATTTATTTATGGAATTTGCATTTATTTATATTTATTTGCATTTCTCTTTTGTACAGATCAGGAGAGGATTGGTGTTGGGTCTGCATATGAACAGGAAGGAAAAGTACAATTTGTTATTGATGCAGTGTACGCAATGGCTCATGCTCTTCATAATATGCACAAATCTGTGTGTCCTGGAAGTGTTGGATTGTGCAGTCGCATGGACCCAGTTGATGGCCTTGAACTATTAAAGTACATTCGTAATGTGAATTTTACAGGTAAAGACAATCTGTGTCAGAATTCCATTAAATATATAAAAACAAAACTGTATTAGTAGAAACATTTTGTTGTATTTGACTCTTAGGTATCTGTTGTCAGTATTTGAGGGGAACTGTCAAGAGGAAAGATTTTCTTAAAGCACCTTAGAAAAGTAATACATTTTATGATACTGTTTCCTATGTTTGCTGGAAAGCACAGGCCGATGTGGATATGCGAAGAAAATGTATTCTTAAACTGGTATGCTCTGTATACTAATAACCCAACTAGCCATTAGGGTCGGCAGCTCCTGAGAGACATGATTGAAAAGCAAGAGGGGCTCTGGGGACAGGCAGTGGATGATATGGGCTCCCATGGCTTGATGACATGCCTCAGTAGGTGTGATCACAAACGTGACACCTGACTAGTTCTCGGGAACTGCCCACCCCGATAGTTACAGGCTATTCGTATAGAGCAGGTGTGCCAGTGTAAAAATTACTTTCTTCACATATCCACATTAACTTGAGCTCTCCATATAGTAGAGAATATTATCATAAGATATATTACATGTACCTGGTGGTTTTATAATGTTTCCCTTCTGACAGGTCCCCTTTATTTTAAAGTACATGGGGTATTCTCCATTGTAAAGTTTCTGAAGACACTTACCAGCTTTAATACTTTAAGACTTTAATGATTTATAAACGGTTTCTACCAACCTGTAGGAAACTAAGAGAATATTGATATTGTATTTAAAAAAAGAAGTCCACTTAGCATGCCTGATCCAAATATTGCTCTTGTTAGTTTTACCCCTGAGGCATATATAGATATACTGGAAGTACAGATGCATGCATAGAGAACTAGATAAATAAATTGGACAGAGACATAAATGTAGGCAGGCAAGCACTTATGATGAATACAAAAATAGACATAAATGGGTCAGTCAGACAAACTCATAGACAGGTACACAGGACAAACAGACTAAATTACTTCAGTAGATTACAAATGATACAGAATCACATAAGCAGGACTGAAAGTAGTATACAGAATAACATCACAGTCCACAAATACTAACAAGGCTGAATAACTAGACTTTCCTGCTTAGACCGTATTAAACATGAAATCCAAGATTTGCCTTTTTCTTTTTGCTTCATGACTGGTACAAGTTCAGTATTACTTGCTTCAATTTGATTGGCAGTTCTTTCAAGCAGCCTAGTTGTTTTTTATCATAGGTAGGGGCATTGTACTCCTGAAAGAGGCCTCTGCTATTAGGAACTTTTTTCAGCCCTGCTTGTTTCTCTGTATGTGCTCCCATGTACATATTTGTTTTAAAAGACCATTTGTACCTATTCTAAGGGACAGGAGTGCAGTGATATAGTAGGTGATTCTTTACCATGATTAGCTGAGGAGTTCTTCCCTGACTTACACCATCTGTAATTTGTGCAAAGTGTATCCTATGAAATCCATCTTGACACTGAATCTCCCTGCCTGCTGCTTGTAAAAGCTGAATGGAAGAATCCTGTACTATCCAGTCATGTCCTTTCTTAAAAAGGCAGACTAGATGGGCTATGTGTTCTTTTTTCTGCCAACAATCTTCTATGTTTCTCTAACTGTAGATCCTTTCCTGTCCAATTTCACAGTTAGCACAAGAAGACCACTCTGAAATGCATTACATGCTTGTCAGAAACTTTCCTGACTGCTCTCTGTTTCTGGGTGCTGCTCGTGTTTTCTAACACATGGCATTGCCTAGTTTCCAGGGGAACTAGGGCCGCATGGCGTGGCAGTGCCTTACCCTGTGCATGGCAGGGGGTGTGGACCAATTAGGAGGTTGGGACATTGGGTTAATCAGTGCTGGCCTTCGATGTCTCATGTCTCTATTCTGAGTGTATTCTGAGTCTATTTAAAGTGGTATTGCGCCCATAGACATCCTATCCCCTATCCACCCCCCGAGATCTCAGTGAAGCACCTGGCATTCTGTGCTGGGCTGCTGCTCTAGTCTCGGAAACCGGCACAGAATGTGACAGCCCAGAACCCCCCCCGCGATTAGACATCTTATCCCCTATCTTTCATATACGGCATAGGATGTCTATGGGCGGTATACCACTTTCGATGGGCATCTTATAGCCACAGATGCCCATTATTGGCCTATTTTGCCTTCACTATATCCCTGAGCACCAAGCATATGGACTGTCCTCCATTTGAGGGCTGTGTTTTTGGCAGCAACACTGGCCTGGGGTAAGGGAAAGACTGCATTGCTTCTTACCAGATGTGACAATATTTTTCTGCAAAAAAGAATATTATGTAGAAATTGGGTGAACTGAATAATATTTAGGTGCGTTGATTCATAAGGAAGATTCAGCTGACACAAAGAGTGTATTTACATGTACAGTTATTTTTTCACATAAATGTTGAAAATCAGAAAAGGCCACACGTCAATGCCATGTACAATATCCTCTGCTTCTCAGCATATTTATAAAACTAACAGGTTGTTAGTGTATGTTTGGATCAAAATGTGCAAATCCGGTTGCCACGACACGTGCACCTTGAAATTGTGTAGCGTTGGGTGATTAACACTACGACATCAGTGACTGAGCAGCCTCAATACCACTTAACCTAGCCCCTGGTTTTAGGCCGCGCCACCCCACAGATACAGAAACACTGATACAGAAAGAATGGCCATCGCAGGATTGAAGGAGCACAGCTGATTTCAATTAAAACTGATTATATATGCTAAGTTGTACTGGCATCCATCTGCCCCCTACTTGTTGCTAATGTACGGTATGTCAGTAAGAAGTAGTGGAACGATGGAAGGAGTAAGACTGAAAGATCAGAATTGGGTTCTGTTACAACCTTTACATACAAAGTAACAGGAGATCATGGCATATTGTAGAGTTCCTTAATATACATTGGAAAAATAAATATAACTGTAAAAGTAAACATACCCTTTAAGTAATATTTTAGCAGCATTTGAAGTGGTTATTTGGTCAAGGCTTAAGAACTGGATTGTATGTTATCAACAAATGTATGCAATTTGTTATTCCTTACATGCTATATTTAATATCACTTCCCAGGAATTGCTGGTACACCAGTGACATTTAATGAGAATGGTGATGCTCCTGGTCGATATGAAATTTACCAGTACCAGATGCACAATGGAACCCCAGAATACAAAGTGATTGGTCAATGGGCAGATCATCTACATCTCAAAGTAAGAGGAGATTCAAGGGGTTAAAGGGGTTATCCATCTTTAAAAGATTTTTTTTAATGACCCCAGACACTATGATCATCAGCTGACCAATACTAGTGTATAGGAGGTTCTTAATATATAACTTTTAATAATATCTCTCAAAAACACAAAACTTCCTCGTGTATCAGTGCCAAGAGTATAGAATACAATGTACAAGAAATAATAAGTACTGCTAAAATATCAACACAATGCATCAAATGAATTCAAATAACAAACTGTTCATTACATCCCCCTCCATTCCAACTAAAATTATTTAGGAGCAGAGGTCACGTGACCACCACAGCCAATCAGTGGCCTTGGCTGTCACACTTCATACTACAGACCGTGACTGCTGAGGGGGCTGACTGGCTGTGGTAGTTACCTGACCTCCGCCCTAAATCAAGACCGGAGTACAGGGCAGAGGCAGAACAGGGGACCAGCATGGGAACGGAGTGGGAGGTAAGTAACAATTTGTTATTTAATTCATTTGGGGCCATTAATTTTTTTTACTAGCAACAATTTAACCCAAAGCGTTAACAAAAACCTGGTATTCCATGTGCTAGAATAAAATGTAACTTTTATTATAGAAAAAAATAAAATAATGAAACTTGTGACTCACACAATTAAAATCACAACTCCATGTACATATCCAATCAATTGTGATATGTTAGTCAGATACACTATATAGTGATTTCTTAACTCCGACCTATAGAAAAAGTTTATATGTGTCTATCTAGGATGAACCATCCCAATAAGCCTATAACAATCATTCAGTGATGGTATTAATTTGAATCCCTCCCAGGGTATAACCCTGTCTCATGGGAGTATACTCCTGGAGGTATACTCACTTAATGAGAGACAGCCTGTGATAGGTGAGTAATATAAATCAGCATGTGACATCAGAGGGAAAAGAGGATGGGGATTGGTGTAGGTAGGAGCAGAAGGATATCTATTGGCACAAGGCTGAAAGAATGTGATGCTGATAGGTGGCTATATGAGAGGATCAATTATTGGATGATGGGAGTAGGGGAGGATCATGGACATCATATAAATAGAACCTCAGTGGAGCAGACACTCAATGCTGTCAGTCATTCTCCTTGACAAAGCCACAAGAGTGGCGAAACATGTTGGGGTGTGACAGTTTATGGTTTTAATCAGCATCTCCATGTAATATCATAATATAGCCTCACTCATAGTGACTCCAGATCTGTTCTGGACCCGCACCCACGGTGCACAGTGGTGTGACGTGGTCTATATATAAACATTCTGTTGATGGATTAGTATTAAGGAATATCTATTGGATAAGACCAAACTCCCATGAGAGAGGGTTATACCCTGGGAGAGCTCTATTTTTAAATGACCGTCATTTCCCTGTTCAGGATTCATATATGACGGTCATTTATTATCCATACTCCCATGAGACAGGGTTATACCCTGGTGTGATTCAAATTAATACCATCACTGAATGATTGTTATAGGCTTATTGGGATGGTTCATCCCAGATAGACACATATAAACTTTTTCTATAGGTCGGAGTTAAGAAATCACTATATAGTGTATCTGACTAACATATCACAATTGATTGGATATGTACATGGAGTTGTGATTTTAATTGTGTGTCTCACAAGTTTCATTATTTCTTTTTTTTTCTATAATAAAAGTTAAGTTTTATTCTAGCACATGGAATACCAGGTTTTTGTTAACCCTTTGGGTTAAATTGTTGTTGGTAGCCCTATACCTGCCATGTGCTTTTTGGCCATCTTCTGAGTAGCATTAATTTTTTTTTAAAGGCAGATAACCTATTTTACTACATTGTGGAGGATACCCAGCATAGGAATGAACCAGCAGAAAAACATTAGAAATGTGTCAGTATAAGAGAAATGTATAACTTGTGAGTAGTAATGACTTGTAAACAGCTAATATGTAGAATATTTTACTGCTGTGGGAATAATGCAGTAAGTATTATGCAGTATCACTTGCATCATTTATCCTTTTATGTTAAAATATTTTTCTAACTCAATAAGCATACATTAATGCTCCAATGTATTGTTTAGTTGTTAAAGGGGATTTTCAGTGGGGCTGGACCTTTGGCCATTGCACAGTAAATAAAAATAAAAAAACCTTTACTTACCTCCAGTGTTCCTGCAGTGCTTCCAGTGTCCAGCTCTAGTCCCGGGTGTGATCCTCTTCCTCTCAGAAATAGTGATGATTGGGCCCGTAGTGATGCCGGGGCCCAGAGTTTCATACTGTCCCTCATCCAATTACTTACCATAATGATGTCCCGTTTCATCTGAGAGCAGTTTGACACTCTGGGCCCATGTGTCACAATTTTTTCATAAATAGGATTGAGGTTGGGGACTGGAGCAGGACTCCAGAGGCACTGCGGAAATGCTGGAGGTGAGTAAATGTTTTTTTTTTTTATTTACTGTGCAATAGCCATAAGTCCCTCCTTGCTGGATAACCACTTTGGATTTTGTTAATTATCTGAATAAAAAATATTTTGATACCACCCCCTCCCCCCGAAAAAATATAAGTACTGTATTTATTTGAAAACTAATTTATCATTTGTTTTTACTTTCTTTTACAATTACATTTTTCTACAAGATCGATCGAATGCACTGGCCTGGCATGCATCCTTCCTCTTCACACTTCCCTCAGATTCCCCCCTCTGTGTGCAGTCAGCCTTGCCTTCCAGGTGAGCGGAAGAAAGTAGTAAAAGGAATGCCCTGCTGTTGGCATTGTGAAAAATGTGAAGGTTATCAGTACCAGCTCGATGCTTACACCTGCAAGAGATGTCCTATCCACATGAGACCAAATGAGAATCACACATTTTGCACTCCCATTCCTGTGATCAAGCTTGAGTGGAGTTCACCATGGGCAGTCGTGCCCTTACTTCTTGCTGTCCTGGGCATTTTGGCAACCTTGATAGTGGTGGGCACTTTTATGAGATACAATGATACTCCTATTGTTAAGGCTTCTGGTCGAGAATTAAGTTATGTCCTTCTAACTGGTATTTTCTTGTGTTATGTCAACACTTTTCTTATGGTAGCCCAACCTGGCTATGGAACCTGCTCACTAAGAAGGGTCTTTTTGGGACTGGGAATGAGTATTAGCTATGCAGCACTGCTCACAAAAACCAACAGAATCTACCGAATTTTTGAGCAGGGTAAAAGATCAGTTAGTGCTCCAAAATATATCAGCCCATCTTCTCAGCTGGTAATCACAGCTAGTCTTTCTTCTGTCCAATTGCTGGGTGTTCTTGTATGGTTTTTTGTGGACCCATCTCGACCTATGGTGGATTATGAGAACCAGCGCACACCAGATCCACAACTTGCACGAGGAGTGCTCAAATGTGACATTTCGGACCTTTCCCTCATTTGCCTTTTGGGCTACAGCATGCTTCTTATGGTAACCTGCACTGTTTATGCTATCAAAACCCGTGGAGTTCCTGAGACATTTAATGAGGCAAAGCCTATTGGTTTTACCATGTACACAACCTGCATTGTTTGGCTGGCCTTCATTCCAATTTTCTTTGGCACTGCTCAGTCTGCTGAGAAGGTAAAGAATAGACAAAGGCACAACTTAATGCATGTCTTTAATTTTATCATTGTGGTGCATGCAAATAGTAAGCATGTAACAGTGTGGTTTTGTTGTGGGTCGTGAGGATTTATTTTTGACATTTATTGTGACTTATTATAATGGAGTAGAAATGATCTGCTGGTTTCTTGAGCTAATTGGTTTGATGTTTTAGAAATGTATTATTTAGATACTTGAGTCTTCAACCGAGTTTTTCATCTGTGTCTCTCCCAAGAGTGTTTTAAAGAATGCAGATTGATAAGCACTGCAGACAAGGATATGGATGCCATCTGATTTTTTAGTTGCTAATATTGCCTTGCATGTTGAATTATTTTGATATTCTCAAAGAAATGACTGGATACTGTTGAAAGAGAGTCTAGGATCAAAAAAAAAAAAAAAGTTCTACTTTTATTTCCATGACACAATTCAGGTTAAAAAGGTTGGGTTGAGGTACGAGACATAAATCATTGACAAAAGTGGTGGAGTTTTTACAAAAAAATAAATAAACAAATCTGTTTTTACTCTGTTTGACCAATCCTTTACTTTACATCATTTGGCCCATCTCTTTTTTAATTGTTGTCCTTTTTGATGACATTTGTGTGAAAAGACGTAAAGGGGATTAAAATGTAGATAAATATTGGATACATAATATTAATCTCTCCATGCACAAAGTAATGTTAGTATGCATCTAATTGGCCCTGAAAGATAAAAGATTAGTATTTTGACTAAAACTTTCATTCCCTTGGTTTTCTTGACTGTTGATCAGTTATGTGTAACTGGAGATTGTTAATGTTGTTTGACCATGATATACAATTGGAGGGAATAAATAAAAACTTTCACAGCTCAGCTTTCAATTCTAAACACGCTCTGGTAACATGAAAGTGAAACTGTGATTAGGGGCTATGGGCAAAACCAGTTTTTTATATATTACCCCATTGTATATACTTGTCATTGATACCAAGTCAATAGTTACAGAAGGTGACTGTAATGTAGGGAAAAGTCTAATTAGTCACAAGAAATTACATTAGTAAACATTAAGTAATATATGGCAATTACATTTTCTTAATATTCTGCTGGTGCTGAAAAAAAAAAAATCATACTTACCTACCCTAGTTTCCCACAGCTCCTGTTACGACTACTTCCATTGCCCTGTTGCTTGTCTCCACTTCCTGCTTCTCTGATGAGGATTATGAGCAGCACTCTCCCACTCAACCAATTACTGACTTAGACGGGATACTGCTGCAGCCAATGAGAGGGCAGATTCTGCTCTGACCCTTCCTATTTCTGGGAGGATGGGTCAGAGCAGAATCTGGAGGAGCAATGGGGACTGGAAGGAGTCGTGACGGGAGCTGCGTGGGTCTGAGGTAGGAACGTATGCCTTTTTTTATTTTTTACATCACTAGAATATAAAATCCTGGAATATTCCTTTAAAGAGTACCTGTCATGATCTTGTAAAATGTTATAATCCTCCCATTTCACTGCCCCCATCATGATACCCCCCCACCACCTTTATTTTTATTATTTGTTAGTTTTCTACCTTGATATTGCTCTATATTTTCTGCTCAGTCTCAGATTCACAGACTGGGAAGGGGCATTACTTAGTAGGCGTGACATCATCTGAAGCCATACAGGGGAGAACTTCCTCCCTCACTGTGCTACACACAGCCCAGAGCAGTTCAGTGTGAGATGAGCTATGATTGGCTGCACACACCCGCTTCAGCACTCCAGACTGCATTTCCTGATTTTGGACTTCTGCCAGGCCAGCAGGAGTCCAAAGTCTGTGCAAGAGATAGGGGGAAATGTGCTCTATACAAGTAGGGAGACACCTAGTGGCAGCTTTTTTAAACACAAATAAAACATAGAAAACTTTTTTTTAAACAAAGTACATTAGAAAGATGTTTTTTTTTCTCTACCATAAGGGTTGTAATAGCAGAATTTTTATGACAGTGCCCTTTTAAATTGTCCTTTGTTTTTGCATTAAAAATCCTCAAAATAAATATTTAGCTTTCAAACACGTATCTATACATTTCAAGGAGTAATTTTGGTAAAAATAACTGGTATTCTTAAAATAACAATAAAGACGCCCTAATATTTGTAACAAAAGGAACCAATGTATTGCTAAAGAGATTTGTTTAGTACTCTATGCTATACCCCTTAAGGATGCAGCCCTTTTTCAACTTAAGGACTGAGCCCTTTTTTGCAATTCTGACCACCGTCACTTTACGCATAAATAACTCTAAAACGCTCTTACCGAATATTCTGATTCTGAGATAGTTTTTTCGTGACATATTCCACTTTATTTTGGTGGTAAATTTTCATCGTTACTTTCATCCTTTTTTGGTGAAAAATCCCAATTTCATAAAAATTTTGAAAATTTAGCATTTTTCTAACTTTGAAGCTCTATGCTTGTAAGGAAAATGGATATTCCAAATAAATTTTATTTTTATTCAAAAATACAATATGTCCACTTTATGTTGGCATCATAAAATGGACATATTTTTACTTTTTGAAAAAATTTAGAGGGCTTCAACGTAGAGCAGCAATTTTCAAAAATGTAATGAAAATTGCAAAATCTGAAGGGACAGATGTTACAGAACTACAACTAAATATCGCTTACTGCCCCGTTCCCCCCCCCCCCCACCGTCGCTTCCCTACCTGCGCCGTGATCTCCGCAGTCTCCAGCGACGATCGGCGGTCCCCACGTATCTTCTTCTCCAGGTACTGGCCTCCATCTTCTCCCCCCGTTCTGCCCGACATCCAGGCAACCCACTGTCCTGTGCTGCCATTGGTCAGAATTCAGTTCTGACTAATGGCAGGGGATAGGAGGAGATCGCAGCACTGCAACCTCGCTCCTATCCCTCAGGATGATCGGGGCTGTCACTGACAGCTCCGATCATCCCTATTTTTTTTTCCGGGTGATCGGGTCACCAGAGACCCGATCAGCTCGGAACAGCAGAAAATCGCATGTCTGAATTGACATGCAATTTTCTGCAATCGCCGACATGGGAGGGGGGTCTCAGGACCCCCCTCGGCGATGTGCCGGGATGCCAGCTGAATGATTCCAGCAGGCATCCCGGTCCGGTCTCCAACCGGCTAACGGCGGGGATCGGAATTCCCACAGGCGTATGCATACGCCCTACGTCCTTAAGGACTCGGGATGCAGGGCGTATGCATACGCCCCACGTCCTGAAGAGGTTAAGAAGTTCCAGGTGAATAGATGTACTAGGGAAAAAATATCTTACAAATTTAAAAGGTACTCCCCTGGAAAACATTTTCTTTTAAATCAACTGGTGCCAGAGAGTTAAACAGATCGGCAAATTTCTTCTATTAAAAATCCCAGTCGTTCCAGTACTTATCAACTGCAGTATAATACACAGGAAGTTCTTTTCTTGATTGAATTTCCTTTCTTCCTGACCACAGTGCTCTTGTCCACGTCAGAAACTGTCCAGAGCAAAAGAGGTTTGCTATGGGGATTTGCTCCTGGTCTGGATAGTTCCTGACATAGACAGAGGTCTCAACAGAGAGCACTAGTGGTCAGGCAGAAAGAAAATTCAAAAAGAAAAGAACTTCCTGTGTATTATACAGCAGCTGATAAGTACTGGAAGGATTGGGATTTTTTTTTATAGAAGTAATTTACAAATCTGTTTAAAGGTTTTCCGGGGGAATTTTTTTTTCTTTAAATCAACTGGTGCCAGAAAGTTAAACAGATTTGCAAATTACTTCTCTTAAAAAATATTAATCATTCCAGTACTTATTAGTTGCTGAATACTACAGACAGAGGATTTTTTTTCTTTTTGGAACACAGAGCTCTCTGCTGACATCACAAGCACAGTGTTCTTCTGACATCTCCATTTTAAGAACTGTCCAGAGTAGGAGAAAATCCCCATAGCAAACATATGCTGCTCTTGACAGTTCCTAAAATGGACAGAGATCTCAGCAGAGAGCACTGTGCTTGTGATGTCAGCAGAGAGCACTATGTTCCAAAAAGAAAGACATTTCCTCAGCAGCTAATATGTACAGAAAGAATTAAGATTTTTTAATAGAAGTCATTTACAAATCTGTTTAAGTTTCTGACACCAGTTGATTTAAAAGAAAATGTTTTCCAGTGGAGCACCCCTTTAAGGTACAGAAAATTCACAGAAACAAAATAGTGTTTAAGTATATATTCTGGAAATATTCAACAATGCATAGCACAACTCTGATATTTTTACCCCCAGTGACCATGCAGAAATAGTCATCAAAAAGCAGCCTAGTACCAAAAAACACAATGCTCACTTAAAGAGAGATGTATTTTCCAATGTAATGTTAGAAACCTGTTTTTTGTTTGTTATACCAAAGGATTTTCAGAACACACATTAGTGTATTATAATCACAAATGCAAGCACTGGCTGTACTGACTTCTCTGGTAGCCGCTCTCGGTGACACTGCAGCAGGTTCCTTCCACTTAGCAGCAGAAGGAAGGAAAAATACCACAGAATGCTCAGCAAAACGTGCTTTAGTGCCTTCTGATTTTACTATAATGAAGTAATATAATTAAACTAAAAGATATGAATAAAATAAATCCTTTGCTGTAAACAATTTTTCAGGAATGAAAGGTGGATGCCCTTGAACAATAAAATATTAGGATGGAGGCCCCATCTCAACTTTGGGATCCAAGATCCACCTGATCCTCTAGCCACATATAGAAAATAGAGGTGGAGGTGCATGTATGTCACCCTGTTCTCTAAACTTTACAGAAATTATGGAGATCATCAAGCCACATGCATGTATAGCCACCTTTCTCCTTCTTCCTGGCTTGATAGGATTGCTGAACTTCCTTCAGGGACCCCCGTTGTTATGAAAGTGAGGTGAGGTGTGTATACAATACCTATATAGATATATACATATATAGAAAGTGAATTGATAACTTTTAGGGTTTATTTACACATACAGTATACAGTATGATGTGAAGCTGCAGATTTTGAGCTTTGTTCAGTCATTTAGTTTACTAGAGACTGGGGGGGGGGTCTGGGACTGGGGGGGAGGGAACCTACAACATAGAGGGGGAAGACAGTGTAGATAGAGAGGGGGGGACTTATTAATGTACCTGGGGGTGGAGTGGAGGGAGGGGATAAAATAGTTAATAGAGATAGGCTTCTTAGGAAGAAAAAACATACACCATTGTATTGCATGATGACTAATGCCAGAAGTCTGACCAATAAAACTGACGAACTGGAGCAGTTGATGTCTGAAGAAAATTATGACATAGTGGGTATAACAGAGACTTGGTTGGACGATACCTGTGACTGGGCGGTCAACATACAGGGTTATAGTCTATTCAGGAAGGATCGGACAAAACGGAAAGGGGGAGGGGTTTGTCTTTATGTAAAGTCCAGTCTGAAGGCCGCACTGCGGGAGTATATACGGGAGGGAAACCATAATGTGGAGTCATTATGGGTAGAAATATATGGAGATAAAAAAAAAATTCTGATAGGGGTTTGCTATAAGCCACCAAACATAATGGAATAGCCAGAAGATCAATTACTGAGGCAAATAAAGAATGATGTGATAATAATGGGGGCTTTAACTATCCTGATATAAATTGGGAGACTGAGTCCTGTGAATCTCATAAAGGAAACAAGTTTTTGAATATAGCTAAAGACAATTATCTGTCCCAAATGGTGCAGGGCCCGACCAGAGGGGGCGCCCTACTAGACTTAATATTAACCAACAGACCTGACAGAGTAACTAATGTGCAAGTAGAAGGATACCTAGGAAATAGTGATCATAATATAATACATTATAACTTGTTCTTCAATAAGGGAACCTCACGAGGGGCCAAAAAAAACTATGAACTTTAGGAAGGCAAAGTTTGATCAGCTCAGAGAAGCCATTAACAGTATAAAATGGTGATAATGTCCTCAAAAACAAGAATACTGACACTAAATGGGAGACTTAAACATATCTTAAATTCTCACTGTAAAAGGTATATACTTTATGGGAAAAAAAGGGTCAGACATAAAAGAAAACCAATATGGATAAACAAAAATGTTAAGGGGGCAATAAATGACAAAAATAAAGCATTTAAACTACTAAAACAGGACGGCATTAAAGAAGCATTAAAAAGCTATAGAGAAAAATGTAAAATATGGAAAAAAACAGATAAAATATATTAAACTAATTCTTCTCCACTGTATTCACCGAGGAAAATGAAATTCCAGGTGAAATACAGTGTGATAAGATAAACTCCCCAGTACAGGTCACCGGTCTAACCCAGGAAGAAGAGGACAGTAAAATGTTACAAATGGATCTGGATAGGTTGGAGGTTTGAGCTGGGAAGTGGTAGATGATGTTCAACACTGATAAATATAGGCAATGCACATGGGGAAGAAAAATCCGGGCTTGGATTATGTGTTAAATGGGAGAACACTTGGGACGACTGACCTGGAAAAGGACTTAGGAGTTTTAGTTAACAGTAAATTTAGCTGTAGTGACCAGTATCAGGCAGCTGCTGCCAAGGCAAATAAAATCTTGGGGTGCATCAATAGGGGCATAGATGCCCATGACAAGGAAATAATTCTACCGCTGTACAAATCACTAGTCAGACCTCACATGGTATACTGTGTACAGTACTGGGCACCAGTGTACAAGAAGGATATAGTGGAGCTGGAGAGGGTTCAAAGATGGGCAACCAGGGTAATATGGGGAATGGGAGGACTACAGTACCCAGAAAGATTATCAGAATTAGGGTTATTTAGTTTAGAAAAAAGAAGGCTTAGGGGCGACCTAATAACTATGTATAAATATATCAGGGGACAGTACAGAGATCTCTCCCATGATCTATTTATACCCAGGACTGTATCTATAACAAGGGGGCATCCTCTACTTTTAGAGGAAAGAAGGTTTCTACACCAGCACAGATGGGGGTTCTTTACTGTAAGAGCAGTGAGACTGTGGAATTCTCTCCCAGAGGAGGTGGTCATGGTGAACTCTGTAAAAGAATTCAAAAGGGGTCTGGATACATTTTTGGAGAATAATAACATTACAGGTTATGGATTCCAGATTTGTAGGGACAGAACGTTGATCCAGGGATTTATTCTGATGGAAGGAATTTTTACCTCTAGTATGAGGGTTTTTTGCCTTCCTCTGGATCAACTCAGTAGGGACTAATTAGGGATATAGGTTGAACTTGATGGACTCTGGTCTTTTTTCAACCTTATGAACTATGTTACTATGTTACATAAAATCTGCAGCTTCAAATCCTGCAAATAAAATCTGCACATGATACTGTACATGTATATACACCTTTAAAGTGTACCTGTCATTTAGAGCTTTCGACATATGAAAAGTGTTCATCATTTTGAATCTCATTGCTAGGTGCTGCATGGCTCTTAGTGATCTCCTTCCAGTTTCACTCGATGGCCCCATAGACTTATAATAGGGATGTCTAGTGAAGCTGGATGGAGTTCACTGTGAGCTCTGCGCAATCTATTCATCAGGGGAGGGGGGTCTCAGCAAAACTTTTGATGTGTCTCTGTTACACATGAAAAGTTTTTTTGTTACATGACAGGTACACTTTAAGTCTTATTGTATGGTAGTGCATTAAAATTTCGTTTTAGCAATAGACAATGATCTTTATAGTAGAGTACTATGCTAGTGTATCCCATCAACATTGTTGCTACAAGATGGCTTGGTAAGACTTGAGTCACACCACATATGGCCAGCCAGGTGGCAGTACATATATTAAAAAAGTAATGTGCAATATTGGTAATATTTGGCCAGACATAAAGTATGACAAGTGTCTCCTATGTCTGGCAGGTTTGTGGCAGGATACATGTTTTGACAGTAATGAAGAGCAAAGGCTGCTACATTTTTAAAGCAACAAAAAAACTGCTATTTTTTTTGTATATATTTTTTTTACTCTTTAAGTCAGTTGCAGATAGATCCAACAAATGGTTATCCACTTGCACATTATTGGGAAGATTTATCATAATCTGTGGAGAGGAAGAGTGGTGCAGTTGTCCATAACAACCAATCAGATCGCTTTTTTCATGTTTCAGAGGCCTTTTTAAAAATAAAATAAACAATCTGATTGGTTGCTATGGGCAACTGCACCACTCTTTCTCTACACAGGTTTTGATAAATCTCCCCCAATATGTTTGTATATGTTTAAAGTTGACTTCTTCTTTAAAAACTAAAAATGTAATAGTAAAATGGATATCAATTAAATGGTTAAATGCAACAGTTTGACAACTGCATCCCTTTTTTTTTTTGTCAGTATGATGAATCCAACAAAAGGGTGCAGCCGTAATTTTTTTGTAGTTTACATTTAAAAAAAAATAAAAGCATGGATGTCTGATTAAGGGCCCATATGTGGTATGAATCTAGCCTAAATTTAATATATATATATATATATATATATATATATATATATATAGCAGCTGAGAGGAAACCTATAATATTTATAGTATAGATTTCCTTTGTGTACAATCCACTCCTAGTTTTGTATCACAAATTTTGATGATACTGCTGATTGAAATACTGCCGTGTGAAAGTGGCCTAAATCCTTCCGAAAACAAAAATTCCTAATGCAAGGTCCACATGAGCCCAGGCAAAAAAATACTGTAAATCAACATAAGTTCATTATTGGGTATTCAGCATCAATATTTTTGAGTGGACTAAAATAGCGAACACAAATTACAACCTAAGAACGTAGAAATGATACACTTGAGGAAAGCACTAAACCCCCTCCCCCAATCCTGTGTATTTCCTGAGGGGAAACCTTTCTAGTTCATAGTGATGATTTCCTTAGCATTATTGGTGAGAAATTGATCTTAGAGTTTGCATATTAACATAGTTGTCCTTTCTGAAGTTTGACTTGAAAGCGACACCTAATTTGCCCCAAAGGATTAGGCCAACAATTGGTCCCCGTTTATCTTATATCAATAGCCAGGCTTTGAAGGGATGAAGCAATGTTGTGTTGTACTCTTAGTTTTAGTAGTAACTAAGTTTTAGTTATTGCATGTAAGTGTTAAAACCTTTATTATGTTTCACTCCATAGAATTCCATAGTGTTTTGTGTCCTACAGTTTTATAAGTCTGAAATATTTTGCTCATTTCTGAACTTTGTCCACAGATGCATATCCAGACCACAACACTGACCATTTCAGTGAGTTTGAGTGCCTCAGTGTCCTTAGGCATGCTCTACATGCCCAAGGTCTACGTTATCCTTTTTCACCCAGAGCTGAATGTCCCCAAGCGTAAAAGAAGCCTCAAGGCTGTTGTCACAGCAGCAACAATGAGCAACAAATTCACACAAAAAGGAGGCTTCAGACCAAATGGCGAGGCCAAGACTGAGCTATGTGACAGCATGGAGACACAAGGCAAGTAATATTATGAACATAACTAACATACATTGCATCCAATGTACTTATTTAACCTTTAAAAGGGGTACTCCCAGGGGTCAATCCTGCAGGAATGCGAGGGAACTTAGTTCCTTCACTTTTTCAGAGCAGGAACACCATTCCCATTAGTAGGACCAACCCTTGAGTGGAAATCATGGGTGAGTTCCCTAACTTCTTTTTCCAGGACTTGACCCCTGGGTACTCCGCTAGGATTTTATTATTTTTTTTTAAATCAACTGGTGCCAGAAAATTAAACAGATTTGTAAATTACTTCTAATTAAAAATCTTAATCCTTCCAGTACTTATCAGCTGCTGTATGCTCCACAGGAAGTTCTTTTCTTTTTGAATTTCTTTTCTGTCTGACCACAGTGCTCTCTGCTGACACCTCTGTTCACGTCAGAACTGTCCAGAGCAGGAGAGGTTTGCTATGGGGATTTGCTCCCACTCTGGACAGTTCCTAACATGGACAGAGGTGTCAGCAGAGAGCACTAGTGGTCAGACAGAAAGGAAATGCAAAAAGAAAAGAACTTCCTCTGTAGAATACAGCAGCTGAAAAGTACTGGAAGGATTAAGATTTTTTTTTTAAAGAAGTAACTTACAAATATGTTTTACTTTCTGGCACCAGTTGATTAAAATAAAAATAAAAAAAAATAATTAAATAATGTTTTCCAGCGGAGTACCCCTGTAAAGTAATTCACAACAGAGTAACATGTAATTGAAGAATCAAAGTGATCTTATCCGTGAAAGTCAAAGGTACCTGGTTGTAAATTGATCAAAAATGTACTGCTTTAGTGAAGAAATGAGAAATATGGTTAAATAAACAAACCCAAAGCTAGGCCTGTGACTAAAATAGGAAGGAGGATTAGCCTATCCGCTGAGAAAACCAGTGTGTTACCGTGTCTAGGTCACGTATCTGTTAAATAAACAGCTGTATATCAATGGCTCCCCCAACCCCTCCTGGTGCCAACGCTCAGAAAACACAGCATACAGCTAATGACGCTGTCAGAATTCATCTTCTCATTCACAGGTTCAATGTCGAGCGCCATCTCCCACAGGCCGCAGTCTCACGCATCCTGCAGTAACCTGGGGGTGTGCTCTGCATGGATTTCACATACTCTGCACATTTCCACGTTTCAAAGCTTCATCAAGCATAATGTAAAACATTGAAAGCATACTCACAATTCCTATCACAATGCAGCACGCTCATTACCAACATCATCATTGTAGAGAAATGTATTATATTTATTCATAACCACAGTGTGCGGAATGTATATGCAGGTGTATGGTGTGAAAGGGTAAGTACATGCATAAAACATATTCTGTCCTGATACAATTTACAGCTTATTGCAGTCACACAATGTTCTTTCATAATAATGCTAAGGCTGCACTTTTACTTTCTTTCCATCTGTCACCATGTATTCCCATTTTATGACTCAGTACTGTCCTAAGCAACAAGCAGTAATATAAAGTGGTATTGGCTCATCAATGTCTTTATTGTTGTCAGTACCCCTCTTCCTCACATAGGGCTAGAATCTTCAATATACAATGGAGATGGATGGTAACAACAGCAGGATTATAAAATAAAGCCATGTATTAAGGGTTAAGTTCAGTGACAATACAACATATAACACATGTAACAGATAGAGCATGTCATATAACATAAGGGCAGTCACACAGGTTTCTTTCTGGCATTTTTGGAAAACTGCCACTGCAGTTTGTGAGTCAAAGTAAAACTGCCACTGCAGTTTGTGAGTCAAAGTCAGAAGTACAGGGTGGTCCATTTCTATGGATACACCTTAATAAAATGGGAATGGTTGGTGATATTAACTTCCTGTTTTTGGCACATTAGTATATGTGAGGGGAGAAACTTTTCAAGATGGGTGGTGACCATGGCGGCCATTTTGAAGTCGGCCATTTTGAATCCAACTTTTGTTTTTTCAATAGGAAGAGGGTCATGTGACACATCAAACTTATTGGGAATTTCACAAGAAAAACAATTATGTGCTTGGTTTTAACGTAACTTTATTCTTTCGTGAGTTATTTACAAGTTTCTGACCACTTATAAAATGTGTTCAATGTGCTGCCCATTGTGTTGGATTTTCAATGCAACCCTCTTCTCCCACTCTTCACACACTGATAGCAACACCGCAGGAGAAATGCTAGCACAGGCTTCCAGTATCCGTAGTTTCAGGTGCTGCACATCTCATATCTTCAAAGCAAAGACAATTGCCTTCAGATGACCCCAAAGATAAAAGTCTAAGGGGGTCAGATCGGGAGACCTTGGGGGCCATTCAACTGGCCCTCAACTACTAATCCACTTTCCAGGAAACTGTTCATCTAGGAATGCTTGGACCTGACACCCATAATGTGGTGGTGCACCATCTTGCTGGAAAAACTCAGGGAACGTGCCAGCTTCAGTGCATAAAGAAGGAAAAACATCAATATGTAGCAATTTCGCATATTCAGTGGCCTTGAGGTTTCCATTGATGAAGAATGGCCCCACTATCTTTGTACCCCATATACCACACCATACCATCAATTTTTGTGTTCCAACAGTCTTTGAGGGATCTATCCAATGTGGGTTAGTGTCAGACCAATAGCGGTGGTTTTGTTTGTTAACTTCACCATCACATAAAAGTTTGCCTCATCACTGAACAAAATCTTCTGTGTAAACTGAGGGTCCTGTTCCAATTTTTGTTTTGCCCATTCTGCAGCACCTGAAACTACAGATAATGGAAGCCTGTGCTAGCATCTCTCCTGCGGTGTTGCGATCAGTGTGTGAAGAGTGGGAGAAGAGGGTTGCATTGACAATCCAACACAATGGGCAGCACATTGAACACATTTTATAAGTGGTCAGAAACTTGTAAATAACTCATGAAAGAAAAAAGTTACGTTAAAACCAAGCACATCATTGTTTTTCTTGTGAAATTCCCAATAAGTTTAATGTGTCACATGACCTTCTTCCTATTGAAAAAACAAAAGTTGGATTCAAAATGGCCAACTTCAAAATGGCCGCCATGGTCACCACCCATCTTGAAAAGTTATCACCCCCCCCCCCCCACATATACTAATGTGCCACAAACAGGAAGTTAATATCATCAACCATTCCCATTTTATTAAGGTGCATTCATATAAATGGCCCACCCTGTAGATCCAGTAGAAAGGAAAAGTATAAGTGCTTCTTTTATATTTGCAGTTTTCCAAAAAAAAACACCAGAAAAAAACCTATGTGTAAATCAAGGTTAAATCCTATTTTTTGGCTGCACCAATTTCTGATTTTGATCATTTGGTTTTAGGCTGTGTTCACATGTTCAGGTTTTTCAATGCAATTATGGAATACAGAACCTGGAATAGATTTGAAATTAGAAGTCTCAGTCTTCCCTTGATATGTGTCCTCCATTTATGGTCCTGGCTTTGTATTCAGTACTTCCAATTAAAACCAGAACATGTGAACGCACACACACACACCCTTAGGCTATGTTCACATGCACATTCTGCATACTGTGGGTGACGGCAAAATATGGTGGCGCTAGGATCGCACAGAAATGCGCCATCTCATAGAATGCTATTCATTCCGTACAAAGTACGCAGAAAGAATGAACAGGTTCATTCTTTTTGCGGACACGGAAAATGGCACAGCGCAGCAGCATCCTGTTGAATTTAACAGGACTTTGCTGCAGCGGAATCTCTGTGCCGAATTCCAATGCGGAATTCAGCACGGAAATTCAGATGTGTAAACATGGCCTCATTGTTATAATGGATTCAGGAGACAAAAGATGAATTTAAGGTATTTATTTTAGGCATGGGCTTTAACAACTGGTGAGGCCCAGTATAAAAGGTTAAGAAGTTCTCTTCTCAATTCTGTATCAGAAAAGCCCTTTTTAAACTTGTAGGTATCACACGTAGCTTAAAAGGCACCTTTGTGTAATACTTATTTTTGTCCCATTTACTCCTGTGTATATTTATTCTGACTTGAGATTTCAGCTCTTTGTTCTTTTCCCATTTTAATTTGCATAAAAGCTTATGTACTATATATGTTTCTGATTGAAGGAAACCTTGACATTAGAGTTATCAATTTCAGAATGTCAACTTCTGGATAAAAAAGATAAGCATATACATATCTACACAACTGTAAATTTTACTTTAAAGGGGTACTCCGCTGTAAACATCTTATCCCCTATCCTTGGACCCCCACGATCTTCAGGCCGGCAGCGGCAGTGTCCGGAACTCGGAAGCTTGCAGCTTCCCCGTTCGTGATGTCACACCACGCCCCCTCCATTCATGTCTATGGGAGGGGGTGTGACAGCTTGTACATAGCCATCATGCCTCCTCCCATAGACGTGAATGTAGGAGGCTTGGCGGACAGCATCGTCAGTCATCGGGCATGGAGCGGAGTTCACTCCGAGCACCGAATGACAGGGGTGCCACAGCTGAGATTGCGAGGGTCCCCAGCGGCGGGACCCCCACAATCTCACATCCTATCACCTATCCTTTGGCTAGGGGATAAGATGTTCACAACGGAGTACCCCTTTAACTTGTTCTAGTATGTATTACTTTGGTTTGCTCATAATTTTCTTTTACAAACTTTGTACATGTGATGGATAAATATAATAGATGTTAGACACTGACAGAAAACATATATACTTTGCTATTACATGGCCTTCCTCATCATTAGTGGGTTTAGTAATTAAAAGTTTTTTTTAATGTTTGTCTTACAGCTCTGGCCAGTAAACCCACGTATGTCAGCTACAGCAACCACGCTATATAGACAGCACTGATTGAGATTGCCCTTGAACAATGGGAGGGGCCAAACCTGTGGTCACATCAGATGCCGCTCACTTCTGATAAAAAAAACGGGATCAGTCAGGATGACTAGTTAACCCGTCATGGGGCGGAGAAGCGCGTCTGGCGCAGACGGGAGAAAAACAAATGGCGTATAAGCCACAGACATGGGCACATTAGCTTCCCTTCCATTCATTATAACTTATTACTTTGGTCCAGATAAAGTTTAATTTTATTGATTTCAGACATTGTTTTTTAAATATTTTTTAATTTTTGTTCAGTTTTATACATTTCTTGATCTTGTGTTTATATTTCACAGACGCCCATCTTTTTTGGGTGTTTTGGGTGCCAGTTTTATTGCATTTCAGTATTTTTTACTTACTACCAAAACAAATAAAACATTATTTTTGTTCCATATTGTGTTGTTTAAGCTAGGGCTGTCACTTGTGCCCAACATTAATTTCAAGAAAAAAAAAAAATATTCTTGCACTTCCGCACATTCATTTTGTACCTTTTCATCTTGCCTGCAACCTTGTTAATTGTACTAGTTTATTTGACTCATTTTTTGCTATGAATTTTCCCAAAACTCAATGAATGCCCCATTTAAAATGAAAATGCTCGGATATTTTCTAGTTCAATCATTTGGTTTCAAATACTATTTTGGTTGTTGTTTTGAAGTATAAGAACTCAAAGAGACATATAAAAGCCAGTATAATGTAATTGACTAATTTAATACAACCAAATATAAGGATGACATTTTAATTGTAACAGTTTTACATAAATCACAATCTATAAATGCAAAGGACAAATAATATATTATATATATTTATTTATGGAAAAAAAAATTAAAGGTGAACTGTTGGCCTGTTCACCCACACTAAACCCAATACAATAGTGTGGGTGAACAGGATTCCATAGAGGGGTCACTTACATGAGATATGTCCCCCAGAAGATCCTCTGCCTAATTCAGTGAATTGCATGCAGGGACAAGGCTTCGCAGGGAGCAGGGCTTCATTACTCAATTTCACCAGGATGTGGAGTCACAGACAATGAATATGTAAATTGGGCCGGCGAAGCCCTGCCCCCTGTGCGTGATTCACTGAATTTAGCAGAGGATCTTCTGGGGGACATATATCAGGACCTACTGAACATATTTAAAGGGGTACTCCCACCCTAGACATCTTATCCCCTATCCAAAGGATAGGGGATAAGATGTCTGATCGCGGGGGTCCCGCCGCTGGGGACCTCCGCATTATTGCACGCCCCCTCCCATAGACTTGCATTGAGGGGACGGGCGTGACATCACACGAGGGCGGAGTCCTGACGTCACGGACTTCCGTTCCCGTAGTCGCGACTCAGACCCTCCAGCGGTTTCGGTGAAAAAACTGGTGGGTGACGCATGCAATAATGCGGGGGTCCCCAGCAGCGGGACCCCCGCGATCAGACATCTTATCCCCTATCCTTTGAATAGGGGATAAGATGTCTAGGGTGGGAGTACCCCTTTAAGTAAGTGACTCCTTGTTGGACTTCTGGTCACCCACTTTATAAACCAGTGTTTAGGGTGGTTAAACAGGCTGACAGTTTTCCTTTAAAATTAAGTAACTTTTTTTAAGTTTTCCAGGATTAGAAAATTCTGCTTCTATTTTTCCAAAGAAATAAGCATTTTTTTTTCTAATCCTGGACAACCTCTTTAAAGGGAAACATTTTAAATACAGAGATAAGTTTCGAATATTCTATATTTACATTTGAGTCTTATTCGTTAAAATGTCCTGCTATCAATGCCAATCATACATGATCTGCTATAGATTTCCCACAATTCCCATCTTTGAACTGATCAGAGGTTTTTGCTTAAAATGTTCAAATGTATTCCTTTTGTGCCCTAACCATCTGAAAATACTCAAGAAATTGATTGTTGTATTTTTGAAAATCTGCAGTTTTTTTGTTATTGAAAATATTAAGAAGTAATTTTACAGGAAGGTATTTTTTAAACCAGACCAGATGTGCTTGCTAAATTTGGCATGTGATATATGAATAAAGGAGATATACAAAATAGGCAAAATTATCCTGAGATTCCATTAAAACTATATTTTGTGATACCTTTTTAAAAACTAGGAAAACTCTGCTACAGAAATTCTATGACCGCAAAGGACCAGTTAAGGCCTTGTTAAACAAAATGCTCGCATATGAAGCCTGAATGCTTGTGCCATACTCACTTCTGCAGCTTTGTATTGGTCAGTAAGGTCAGTCTACCTCTGGCAAACTGATGGAAGTATGATTAGAATCATAAGGAAGTAATAATTCACCTCAATTGTCCCTGCAAGTGACAACAAGAAGCTTTGTAGAACCCAGACACTCTAAAATAGTGGGAATAAGAATTCTGTAAAATGTAACCGCAGAACATCTGGAAGCGTAAAGAACCATCTACAGTAAAGAATCATCAGCCGAATGCCAGAGAAGAAGTTTGCGAGTCGATCCAGCCTATAACAATCTCTTTATTGTAGAAATGTTACTATGGCGCAAGCACTTGGACTCCGCATGGAGCACTGCATGGTAATGTTTTAACTGAACACCTTTGTGGTATGATGTACCTCTACATCTGTTCCTGAAAAATACTATGCTGCAAAGCTGATTGAGAAAAACAAATGTCTTATTGGTTTTTACTTGGTGTCTGTTTCCAAAATTTGCCCCTCCCATGGTCAGTTTGCTATGTATTTATTATGAGAGTCTGAAAATGATCCTCTACCCTTCACCCCATGCAAACCTTGCGCGGTGCCTGCGTTTATGCAAAATTGTGTGTGCATGAAAATCACAGAGAGTCTTGAAAATGTCTTTTCTTTCTTTTCTACCTGAGTGTTTTTAATAAAAGTAAAAAAAAAAAAAAGTAAATACATAAACTTCTGGTATTCTGTTATTTTAGCGGACAGTTTTTATTTTTGGGCTAAATTGTGAAATATGTAGATGTGTTTTAAACCATACAACATAGAGCAGAAAGGACCGCCACTATCTATCTTTGTCACATTTGAAGGAGAGCAATGTTATTCCACATACAGAGTGTGCTTTATTACATACTTTTTTTGTTTGCATTTTTCTGTTACAAGTTGTGATTCTTGAATCATTTGAATCAAGGAGTTTTATCGAAAAACAAAAAACAGCAGCACACTCTCTACTGACACCTCTGTCCATGTCAGGAACTTTCCAGAGCATCATAGGTTTGCTTTGGGGATTTTCTCCTGCTCTGGACAGTTCCTGATATGAACATCAGGTGTCAGCAGAGGGCACTGTGGACAAGACAAAAAAGAAATTAAAAAATAACAGAATTTCCCCTATAGCATACAGCTGATAAAAAGTACAGGAAGGAGAAAGATTTTTTAATAGAAGTAATTTACAAATCTGTTTAACCTTTTGGCACCAGTTCATTAAAAAAAAAAAGTTTTCCACCAGAGTACCCCTTTAACTACTTAATGACCAAGTACAAAACCTATAATTCACACTGACACAAAATACCAAAAAAATGAAATACTTAATGAAATACTTAATGACCAAGCAGAGAGTACTAATTGAATCTGTGCGGTACTAATACAGCACTTTGGTCATGTGGGATGTGTCACATTGCCCATCCAATGAAAAGCTGCACCACAGTAATAATTCGTAGCAGGGTTCTTGACACAACTTCTAGGATCATAGATTATTCCATCCTGGAACCCTCTGTCAGCCCATCTCCACCCCCACAACACAATCACAAGACGCTCCTATCTTCCTTATATCATACCAAAGCATTTTTGAACTCTTTAAATTCTTTGTACAAAATTTTTTACAGTAAATAGAGTGTACTTCTTCATATGCATCTACACAGAATTTCTTCTTGCTTTTCTACAATGTCTACATGAACACAGTGGCTTCAATTGGGGGAATTTGCTAGGCAATTTGCATTTGTATTCTGCATTTTGCAGTCATTTTCTTTCTTTGACTTTTTCACTTTGGCAGTACTGTCCTTTTTTGAGACTTTTCGCCATGTTAAAGAAAAACTTTTTAGTTTTCATTCTAAAAAAGGTGCGATTTAAGTATTATGGTTTTTTAAACACATTTCTAATATGCCGCTTTTTAAGAAGTATCAAAGATTTCTGCACAACTTCGCTTAGTAGGGGAAATGATAATAATAGTCATTCCTTTATTTATATAGCATTACCATATTCTGCAGTGCAGTGCGCATGTGTTTCAGTAGACTGTTTTGACAATTGGGTTGTATGCTACCTATTCATTAGGCTAAGTTTCCACTTGGTTTTTTTTCTAGCAGTTTTTGGATATCTGCCACTGCAGTTTTTGAGCCAAAGTCAGAAGTGGATCCATAAGGGAGGAGAAGTATAAGTCCTTCCTTTATATTTCCTATTGCTTTAGAATACATTTCTGGCTTTGGCTCAAAAACTGCAGTGGCGGTATTCCAAAAACTGCCAGAAAAAAAACCAAGTTGAAACTTAGCCTTATGGTGGATTTGTGCAAAAATGTTATACAATTTTTTTTAACTCTCATATTATAAATGTGTCTAAAATCCAGAACACTGAGCAAGGAGAAGAAAACACAAAGTCATAGAAATTGGTGCAAATCCTTCATAAACGTATATAAAAAGCAAAATACAAGAAAACAGAAGCAAATAGCTCAGTCAATTTTCAAAGGGAGATAAGGGGTTAAAAGTCCCAAATGATAAAGTCCCCTTTTTGTGTCACTAATTTTAACAGCGAGAAATACTTTGCTACACAGGTCTGTTTTCTTCTGATAAAGGGTCTGAAGAATGATTTGCCATCAAAAGTGTATAGTAAGTGGTGATGTCAGAGCTGACAATATAGCCTACGCATTTCATCATATCGCAGATAGTTTTGAAGTAGCTCATATCACTTGTGTGAGGGAAGTAACAGTACATCTTTGATGCTTTGACTGTAAATGTATGGTATTAGATTCCGTTTTGTTGAATGTGTGACAACGAAACCTAAGCTTTCCCTTTCAATGCATTCAGTAAGCCAATACAAAGTTATCACTTTAACTACAGGCTGTCAGTGTTAATGGCTAACACAGTCCAGACCATGGCAAAATGTATGAAACCGCTACCCTTAGAGGAGGCTCACCTTGCTTTTTTACTTTACAACAATTCATTAGTTACAAATATGACATAGACCAATGCTTGGTTGCTGAACATTCTGGCTTTGTGAAAGATTTCTCAAACAAATGTAAGGAAATTATTTTCATATAAGTAGGCAGGGAAGAAATGATGGACTTCAGTAATGATAAATAACATTCTGCATCAGTTTGTTGGATGGAACCTTGTCAAGTTTCTTAATCTGCAACATAAACTTTCAATTGAATAAGGATCCAGACTATTTGCTGACCATGTCATAAAGTTGATATGCCTTTAATGTTAACATTCTTGGTTCTGTGGCAAGTAGTATTGCCATCCTGAAAATGGCCGTCACGCCCCCTTTGATAGACTTGCATTGAGGGGGCGGGGCGTGACAGCATGAGGGGGCAGGGCTATGACGCCACGAGCTCCCGGCGCCGACTCCAGCCTTCAGAACTGTTTGCTCCAAATGCTGAGCAGCGGAGTAACCCTTCAATCTCCTGGGAAGGGGGGGGGGGATTTATCAAAGTCTGTGCGGAGGAAAAGGGGAGCAGTTGCCCATAACAACCAATCAGATTGCTTTTTACATTTTTAAAAAGGCCTCTAAAAAATAAAAAGCTCCACTTCCTTTCAACAGGTTTTGATAAATTTCCCCCCAGGTCCTTTACTCATTTACCTAACATATAATGAAATATAATAAATAAATGTGAAAACATGACTGTTTCAGAGTCAGTTTTAGATGTTTCATTAGAAAGTCCAATATTAAGAAAGATGAAAATGAAGGAGGCATTCACTGTTAGCTTTCAGCTGCAGGATTTCTTACTTCCGCAGACACTAGACTGGTCCAGGTTTGTGTAATAGCCATTTTATGCCACTCCGGGCGCTTTTTCAGACCACACCTACCTTGACTATATAAGTTCCAGCAGCATCCTCTTGGCCAATTGAGATTAATGATTTGTCATTAAATCATCAATATATGTTTTATAAATGCAAATTATAAGGTAATTGCATAATGAAAATGGTAAATGGGTTAAAAAAAACTGAAATTACAGGGAAAAGTGATTTGGTTCTGGGCTCCCTTTTGTTTAATTTATTTATTAAAAGGAAACTGACAACACGATCTCCCACACTAATTTGAATATACAGGTATTAAGTACAGGTGATCCTCTTTAACATTATATTTATCCAGATCCAATATGTCCAGCCATTCTTCAGATATGTTCCTGGTTGCTAATATGCAAATTTTCAGTTATGTGCGATTGAGGCGGACTCTTGTGTTTTCAACAAGCTGCCCCAACCATTCCCTGGGCCCCTTTCTCCCCTCCATTCATCAATATACATAGGATCTTCACTCTAATGTCAGCGGGCACTGGGATGGAGAAAGCGGAACCCAGGGGCCGGGAAACAGCTTGTAGAAAGTGTAGGTGCATGTGTCTTTTGCAAAGAGATGAAAATTAGCATATTAGCAACCAGGAAGATATAACTGAATGAATTGGTACTGGGAAAAAAGCATTTTTAGGGGACGTGCACACGTGCGGATTTACAGCGTAGTCTGTGCTGCAGATCTACCGCTGAAGGACCTCTGTATGGTGCCCTTAAATGTGCCTGTTCGGAGTGGCAATACGCCACTCTGATCAGACACACTGCGATGTGCGAGTCGCCGCGCATGTGCGGTGTACTCACACACATCGCGGCCGCTTCCCCTGCTCAATGAGCTAGGCCGAGAGCTGCCCCGATGTAAGAGTATACTGTGCATGCGCGTGGCGACTCGCACATCGCAGTGTGTCCCGGTCAACAACAGGGCTCCGCCCCTACCTGGTTCTCCTTCGGCCTGGTGGCGCCGCTGGCACAGGGCGGGGAGACGTCCTCGTGCTGGTCCCGCTGCTCCGTTCCCTCACGCCGCTCGCTGGCTCGTCGGCGGCATGGCTCGGGGGGCAGGGTTTCGCGGCGCCAGCGGAGGGCGTCACTCCCCCGGCGACGCCTCGCGTCACTCATCGAGGGGAGGCCGACTCGGGCGCCGATCGGTGTATCCGTCCCGCCGGGCCTCGCGCTCCTTCCCCTCTCCGATCTCCCGGCGTGTCCTAGACATGGCGGGGAGATGGGAGGGATGGGGCTCCGGGGTCATGGTGGGCCGGGCATGCGCCCCGGGCCCAGAGAAAAATAGATATATACATGTATAATGTACATAAAGGGGAGGAGTTTTTGTTTTATTTTGGGGTATTGCTGCATATGGGGGTCTCCCCTGGGAGACAGGGCATGTAAAAGACTATAAAACAAGAGGGAAAAGGCATGCATGCACTCTCCTGGGGCAGCACATAAAAAATCCCGGGTGCCACTTCTCGACTGGGCCACCTGCACAGTGCCTCAGTGAGTTCAGTGAGCACAGGGCTTCACGCCCACTCAAAACACCGGTCTCCATGGTCTCCATAGCAACGGGCCCACGACTCATGCATGCTCCACGTTGTTGCTCGGTTCCCATGGCTACCAGACCTCACCAGTGGCTCCCTTCAGCTCAAGGCAGGGAGAGAATTGCGTACTCACACTGTACCACTCGTAATTTCCATTTTCACGGTCGCTACTGGAGACCGCACTATTTACTGTGCTTCCAAAATGTCATTTCTGTGATTTCTTCCCCCCCCCCCCCCCCCCTCAGGTTTGTCTAGTTGGTGGTCGGTGATTAGGTTCCCTTCTAAACGTTTTCCTCTCAGCTTGCAGCTCGAGATACAAAAAAAAAAAAAAAAGGGGGGGGGCGGGGGAAATACATATTATATACACATACACACGTGCAAACCCACAAACTCACGTCCCGTGATCCACGGTTCTGACATCCACGGGTATACTCCCCGATGTCACGCATGACGCTGCTACTGACATTCCGTCACAGCCACGCGCGTCCTCACACACACCTGCCTCTCGGCTCTCGATCTGACTCTGCTTCAGTCGGGGCATGGCACTCATGTTGTACCTGACTCATTCAGCGCAACATGTCATTAAACTAGGCGGAGGATCACCTTTTGTCTAACACGTCTTCAGCGGGATCCTCTGCGTGTGCCGTTTCTGACTCTTCTTCAGCGCATACGGCATACACATAGTCACTACAGTAATTACTCTCTTTGCCACCCACACCCTCTAGTTGTTACACCACGCTAATTGTCTCATATAATATTCACAGCTGTATCAGGTCGTGCCGCCAAGGCTGTCGCGTTGTCCCTACAGCTCAGGACAGCAGCAGGTCAGTTCCCGTGTCTAGTAGCTAGGTGAAGTTGAGTTAGTTGCAAATTCATCAGTCATTTTTCTTTTCCCCACCGGCACCCTTCACTGGCCCAGATAGGTTCGGCTAGAGGTATGTCCCATCGCTCGGACATTGAGGATGCCCTCTCTATTCCGGAGACCCCCGCCAGGGCTTCGGACCGAGGCAGCATGCCGTCATACCGAGTATGGACCATTCCCAGGTTGATGGAGGAGTTAAGGCGAAGGGACATCCCCTTCCCAGCCTCTGCCAGGAAGGGCGAACTGTATAACCTGCTCACTGCCGACCAAGCCCCCAGGGGCAGTCAGGAAGCTGTCCAGGCTCAGGCGTCAAGCGCCTCGCTGTCCCGGCTTCATACTATGATGGCAGATGTCCTAGCGTCAGTCGCTGGCTTTCAGGCCAGACTGGACCTTATGGACTCCTCCAAGAGTAGCGAATCTGCTCCCACTACGGCAGCTTCCACGGCTTCTACCTCACAGGCTACGCCTACAGGTGCGCCACAACTCCCACCCAACATCACCCCAGCGCATCTCATCCCAGCGCCCATTAAAAAAGAGATCCTAGAGGGCAAGGATGTCAAACTTGCGTCCCTCCTAATCGCTACGACAGACATCAAGGACACCAAGACTGTCGCCTGTGGTGAGCTGGCGGTGACATTCAAAAGCAAGGACGCCAAAACAGGTCCTTGAACGTTACCGAATTCGTCCTTGCATTCGGCCTCTTAAGGGACGTCATCTGCTTGGTCAGCCCTAGCCGCAGGGTCGAGTTAGACCTGTATCTGCACAGTTATCCAGATGGCTCATAAATACGGGGGCACTACGTTTTATGATTACCACAAATCCTTCTCGGCCAAAGCAGCGGCAGCTTATGCCAAATTCAACTATATAACTAACTGGGGGGTTGTTGATACGGAGCTCTATTGCGATCACTTCGCAGGCATGAAAGCTCCGTCCTGCGCTGTGTGCGGACTCACCTCCCACTCAGCCAACTGGTGTCCTAGGAGCAGCGACCCAGGGGAGCCTAGCTCCAGCAGGGGCCCCAGCTCCCACGCCTCTGCTCCTCAGAGGAACACAGGCGCTCTAGACAGGCTGGGCAGGCCGGTGAGGTTCCTGGGCAAATTCCCGATCTGCAACAACTTCAATCTCTCCTCCTGTCAATACAGCAACTGCAGACTCCTGCACATATGTCTCACCTGTTACAGAGCTCACCCCAGCTCAATCTGCTCCCAGAAGGGCTCTCAGGCGTGACTAGACGTGATCAAGGTGCAGGTCCTGGCCGGGGTCCTCGCCTGTCACCCTGATCCCAACTGAGTCAGTTGGTTGGTGGCTGGGTTCTGTGACGGATTCCACACAGGCTTGGTCTCACCACCAAACTCACTTTTGGCTCGAAGAGTAGCCCGTGGCTTTTCGATCAGTTGGCCACAGCCCTTCACTGGGCACTCCAAAACGTCACATACTGCCAACACACCATACATTACTTGGACAATTTCTTGCTGCTTGAACACCCCAAACATACTTCAAGTAACCTTTCCTCACTGCTGGCTTTGTTCAAAGAGATTGGCGTCCCTGTCGCTTCACACAAAACAGAGGGTCCCTCCACCCAGCTTGTCTTCTTGGGTATCATCCTGGATACCGGGAACATGCAAGCGAAACTAACACATGACAAACTGGCCAGAATCCGGGAGCGACTACACAGCCTCTCCAGGTGTCGTACGGTCTCCAGGGTCGAGCTTCAAAGCCTCCTGAGAATGATGGCTTTCGCCATGAGGATTATCCCTCAGGGGAGAGCATTCATTTCCAGGCTCCTGGACCTTCTCCCCTCAGTCTCTGGCCAGAGGCAGACTATTCACATTGACAATGAAGCCATGGCAGATCTACTTATGTGGGACCAGTTTTTAGACAAATGGAATGGGGTGTCTTTCTTTACTCCTGGAGCATCAGAACTGTCCCCCATTGTGCGGTCCGATGCTTTTGCACTCGGGTTCACAGCTATACATAAGAATCAGTGGCTGGCAGGTCCTTGGCCTCCAGAGATCGGCAACATTGCTGGTTTCAAAGAAACCTCTGCACTGTTCGAGATATATCCCATTGTAGCGGCCGCTGCAGTGTGGGGACGGTCTTGGAGTAACACGATTGTTCGCTTCATATGCGACAACACGGCCACGGTCGATATACTAAACAAAGGGCACTCTAAGTCCCCCCACATCATGCGCTTCGTCAGGAAGTTCGTGTTGCTAGCACTCAAGCACAACTTCCACTTCTCAGTCGAACATATTGAGAGCAGGTTAAATGTTGCAGCTGACGCATTGTCCCGAGCTAACCTGAGGCTGTTCTTTCAGGTACTACCAGGAGCAGATCGAACTGGAACCACGGTCCCCCCGCTCCAGCAACTGACGGCCTAGCCACCTACTCAGCAGTGGCTATCGCTCTAATCCGAGGTTCCTTAGCACCAAGCACGATCCGGGCTTATGATTCTGCTCTGGCGTCTTTCACTACCTTCATGACCAACTTAGGTCTGCCTGCCACAATCTCGGTGCATTCTTCCCTAGCGTTCATTGGTTTTTGCCACTCCTCCTTACACTTGTCCCACAATAGCATCAAGCTGCACCTCACGGGTCTTCAGCACCACAGGTCCTTGTTGCACCCTAATGCACCGTCACTGCTTTCCGCACGTCCCCTCAATGCTGCTCTCAGAGGTGTGTCACTTTCTTCACTTCACAGGTCACTTTCCCGCGCACCGGTCACCGGGGACCTCTTCAGGGCCATGTGCACCCTGCTAGACACTCACCCGTTCGGTTACCACCTAAGTACGGTCATCAAAGCGGCCATTCACCTCTCTTTCTATGGCTTTCTCAGGCCCGGTGAGTTCAGGCGTCTCGGGCACAGATCACTGGGCCTGACCCTGGGCCAGCTGTCGCCTAGTGGCTCAGGTTTCACCCTCTCTCTGCTGGCCACCAAAACCTGCAGGTGGGGAGCGTCCGTCCGCTACTTTCCCACGTCACATCGTTGGTGCCTGGTAGCTGCCCTATCGGCCTTTCTGGCCATGTTGTCGGGGCGAGCGGTGGATGGTCCTCTTCTACCTTTTGGTGACAAGGCTTTAACGTCATCACAGTTCATCAAACATGTCCGGTCACTCATCACCATGTTGGGTAAAGACTCTGCAGGCATCACAGGGCACTCATTCAGAATTGGCGCGGCCTCAGCTGCTTCTAGACACAACGTTCCAGCTCACATGATCAAGAAGCTGGGTCGTTGGAGTTCTACTTGCTTTGAATAAAATCAAGTTGCACCCTATTTCTGACTTTTTTCCCTCTATAGGCGTACCCACGGTCGCGGTACTTTGGGCACACTTCAACCGCTGTTTCCTTACTTCTTCTTATGTTTCAGGTTCCATAGGAATTCAAGGTTAGGTCGGTAAGTCATCCTAATCATGTTTTCTCCTTAGGTTATTCATTCACAGCTCTTTGAACCACGACCACAAATAAAGCATTACTGCATTTGTTGTTCAGTTTTTCTCCAAGGAGCCTCAAAAGCCTGGAGCAATGGAGCGCTGCTAACACTGATCAATGCTGTTTAATTTAGCAGCATTGAACAGTGTATTTTCCACCTCACCTTCTAAAAATCAGAACGCTTTCAATTGCACCTACAGACCCATATGTGCACCTACAGACCCATATGAAGGCTTGTTTTTTGCACCACCAATTGTACTTTGTAATGACATCAATCATTTTCCCACAAAACATACAGCAAAACCATAAAAAAATATTTGTGGGCCAAAATTGGAAAAAAAATGATATTTTGTAACTTTTGGGGGCTTCCGATTCTGTGAAAATGTAGGTCCATACGGTTACAGTCCATACGGTTACAAGGATTCCCAATTTATATAGGGATTTTTTTTTAACTACTAAAAAAAAATTATAACTAAATGCACCAAAATTAGTATGTTTAAAATTGTCATCTTCTGACCCCGATTAATTTTTTATTTTTCCATAAACGGGTGGTATGAGGGTAAATTTTTTGTGCTGGGATCTGAAGTTTTTATCAGTAACATTTTTGATTTGATGGGACTTTTTAATTGCTTTTTATACATTTTTTAGGGTATACAAAGTGACCCAAAAAATGCAATTTTTGACTTTGGAATTTTTTTTACATGTACGCTACTGACCATGATATTTAATTAATATTATATTTTTTATAGTTCGGACATTTACGCACGCGGCTATACCGCATATGTTTATTTTTATTTACATACACACACACACACATATATATATATATATATATATATATATATATATATATATATTTTTTTTTTTTATTTATTTATTTTTTTTATGGGAAAAGGGGGGTTAAACATTTATTACTGAAGGGGTTAAATCACATTTATTAACTTTTTTTTTACACTTTGTGTTAGTCCCCATAGAGGACTATTACATGCAATTCCTAGATTGCATACACTGAACAATGCTATGCCAAAGCATACCATTGATCAGTGTAATATGTGATCGATTGCTCCAGCCTGGATCTCAGGCTTGGAGCAATGGAGCGACAATCGGATGGCGGGAAGGAAGGTAAGTACCCTCCTGCTGTCCACTCAGCTGTTCGTGATGCCGCAATGAAGTCCGCTAAGCTAACCGGCAGTGTGTTCTCCCGTTTTAGACACTGCAATCAACTTTGATCGTGGCATCTAAAGGGCTAATACCGGACATCAGCCCGATGTCCGGTATTAGCCGCGGGTCCCGGTTGCTGATAGCAACTGGGACCCACCCGTTATGAAGCGCGCTCAGCTCCTAAGTGCGCGTCACATAACGGGAGCCGGCCACGGACGTAAATAGGAGTAAAAAAATACATTTAAAAAATGTTTTAATAATTGTAAACTAACCCCTTCCCTAATAAAAATTTGAATCACTTTTTTTGTTCTTGTATTACTTCGTTTTTTGGTTCGATATCATTTGTTTTCTTGATGCACCTACAATATAAATGCAATTCTATGAAGCTGCACTGTTGAAGAACACCTTACCTGATCAGGTTGATGTTACGCCGAGCGCTCCGGGTCCCTGCTCCTCCCTGGAGCGCTCGTGGCGTTCCCCTCTCTGCAGCGCCCCGGTCAGACCCGCTGACCGGGAGCGCTGCACTGACACTGCCGACGGGGATGCGATTCGCATAGCAGGACTCGCCCACTCGCGGATCGCATCCCAATTCACTTACTTGTCCCGGTCCCCGGCTGTCACGTCCTGGCACGCGCGGCTCCGCTCCTTAGGGCGCGCGCGCCAGCTCTCTAAGATTTAAAGGACCAGTGCACCAATGATTGGTGCCTGGCCCAAATCAGTCTAATTAGCTTCCACCTGCTCCTTGCTCATATAACCTCACTTCCCCTTCCCCGCATTGCCGGATCTTGTTGCCCTTGTGTCTTGAGAAAGCGTTTCCAGTGTTTGCCATACCAGTGTTTCCCGACCTTCTGCTATCATCATTGACTACGAACCTTGCCGCCTGCCCTGATCTTCTGCTACGTCTGACCTCGCCTCTGTCTAGTCCTTCTGTCCCACACCTTCTCAGCAGTCAGCGAGGTTGAGCCGTTGCCGGTGGATATGACCTGGTTGCTACCACCGCAGCAAGACCATTCCGCTTTGCGGCGGGCTCTGGTGAATACCAGTAGCAACCTAGAACCGGTCCACCGGTACGGTCCACGCCAATCCCTCACTGACACAAAGGATCCACATCCAGCCTGCTGAATCCTAACAGTTGATTTGATATGTGCATCAAGCTGTTGCTGCCTTTCGTTGTAACTTTGTTTATATTACTCTCAATAAAAATTGATTTGTGGAAAAAGTTTGAATATATCCCTTTTCCCATAAAAAAAAAAAAAAAAATGTAACCCCCCCCCAAAAAAAAAAAAAAAAAAAAAAAAAAAAACACAAACAAATGTTTTATTGCCGCATGCGGGGTCAGTACAGACCTTGTAGAGGGATTACAGAGTAGAATTTCTATACTTGCAGATGATGCTAAATTGGGTAAGGTAATCAACACAGAGGAGGATAACATAATATTACAGAGGGAAAGCTGGAGGCTTGGGCACAGACATGGCAAATGAAGATTACACAGGATAAATGTAAGGCTATGCATTTGGGCTGTAAAAGCAAAATGAACAAGTATGTGCTAAATAATAAGACATTAAGTAAAACTTCATCCGAAAAGGACTTGGGGATATTGGTGGACAGTAAACTCGACTTTAGTGATCAGTACCAGGCAACTGCTGCCAAGGCTAACAAAGTCATGGGATGTATCAAGAGAGGCATAGAGGCTTGTGACAAGAATATAGTTTTGCCTCTGTATGAATTAATAGATCATATTTGAGTACTGTGTACAATTTGAGTACTGTGTACAATTTTGGTCACCTTTATATAAAAAGGACATTGCTGAATTGGAGAGGGTGCAAAGGAGGCCAACAAAGATAATAAATGGTATGGGAGGACTGCAGTACAAAGACAGGTTATCAAGCTTGGGGTTATTAGTTCGGAGAAAAGGCATCTTAGGGGTGATTTGATCCCCTGCACCCCTGCTTTCTCTCACAGGAGACTACACAGTGATAGGTGGAACTGTCACAGCAGTCAGGGAAAAGGGCTGGTGGTGGTTTCTTGCTCCCCTTCCCCCTTATGGATGCTTGTGGAGATATTTTGGTGAGCTTGGGGGATGAGGGTTGAACAGGGGTGTCTCAGTATAGTGTTGCTGGGTATAGGATCAACCCTTGATTGTGTTGGCGCCAGGGTGAGGGTTTTCTCAATGTATCTATATGTCCTACCGCTACCGGTCCTAGGAACGATAGGGAGGAATAAAGGATTGTCCACAGCCGGAATTGCACTGAACTTGGAATAACTTTACTGCAGATTTTATGCAGGATGCAATTAACAACTGTCTTTACAAGAGGACCAGAATGTAGGCTCCTCACAGGTTGGCTGGGACCTTGTAGGGAATAAGCTTTGAATCCTTGCTTTACGCTGTTCCACTGAATTTAGGGGTATATTTTAGCTTCAGTAGTCATGTAGGATTTTAGGATAGAGTTGGATAAACTCATGGTTTAGGCCTTTGCTTGTAGAATTGTACAGAGCTCCGCTCGCTGTCATATCCCGGAGGAAAGAAAACGATCATTGGATACAGCGCCCTTATATCTGAAGGGCCAGGCTCAAAGCTTATTGGTTCTCCAAACCTGTTAGTCCTAGTACACAGGATTGTGGTTATAACATATGACCTAGTCACATGACCCAAAAGGTCCTTTACCTCCAATACAACACAAATATCATTGATCACATGACCTAAGGTCCTGTGCATTACTTACACTACATTATGATATATTAAATATTTATAATTTTAAGAACACTAGGAGGCGACTAGGGGCTATCCCACCAGGAGAGCCCTATCAGCATGAGGAACTCTGACTTTGGGCACTTACAACCAAAGGTACGGGACCAAATCCAGTACCGGCACACCACAATATCATCAACTTATTTAACTATATAAATGGCCCAAACAATAAATGTGGGGAAAAAACTGTTCCAAGTAAACCCCCCTCAATAGACAGCCTCCCTCCACCAGGTAAAAAATAGATTAAATCTCCAAAGACAACAAGCCTTTTTTACCACAAGAACTGTGGATCTGTGGAACAGTCTACCTCACAAACTGGTCACAGGAAAAACAGTTGAGGGCTTCAAAACAGGCTTAAAGGGGTACTCTGATGCTAGACATGTTATCCCTTATCCCTGTGATCTCTGCCCTGGTACCCCAGCTATCCGAACTCCGTGCAGTGCCAGATGACTGGCGAACACAGCTGCCATGCCTTCTCCATCATGTCTATGGGAGGTGTGATGACTGTGTGCCAGTCATCACCCCTTCTGCCATAGACAGTAATGGAGGGGGTGTGGTGCGACTACACGATCATGGAAGCCCTAGACTTCTGTGACCGTAACGCCGCTGCCAGACCTTCTGCTATCAGACATGTCATCTCCTATCCTTTGTGTAGTGGATAATATGTATAGAGGCGGAGTACCCCTTTAAAAGGAGAACTCCAGGTAAGTGAAATTACCTTTATATATCTGCACATGTTAAAATTATATAACATATAATGTACATCTTTGCTGAGCACATACCCTGTTTCTCTCAGCTTTTCCTCCATGTAGGTCCAGTAGTTCTTACCAAACATGATGACTGTCATCTATATTTTGCTGGTTGGAGACAACACGTCACTTTGCAATGTTATGCTCCCTTCTCCACAGCTCTCAGATAGCTTAGAGCGCTTCTGTTTTTTGATTGCCTGAGGTGCACACACACCTCATCTATATTTGCTGCTTCTTTTACCATGTGACCTACTCGACTGCTAAGGCCTGTGGTGTGGTGGTCTGTGTAGTTTTCTGCAGCGTTCAGCTCCTTGCACAAACCAGGAAGTACCTGAACTTTTATATAGGGGTCCGATTTTGAAATTAATCAGCTGTGATGCATTTCCCCATAATTTTTCACCTACATTTAAAGGGAAACATAATAGTAGATAAAGCCCCTTATGTTATGCTGTCTGAGACTGTGATGTATGTTTTTGCTTTCTCAGAAAATATTCATCAGAATTCCCCTAGGCTGTTGCATAACAACAGTCCAGATCATCATGAAGTGACACCAGCAGATTTTCATCATCATATAGAATCAGCTTTTAGTCACTGAGAACTCCTCCGGGCCATTTTCCATCGCCTGTAAATGATATACTCTGTGCTTAGTAGTATTTAGCTGTTATGTTTGATCTTTGAGCAGGTTGACATTAGCTTTCTGTTATTAGCAGGCTTCTTCCTACCATTAAAGAGGTAATCTCATTATCAAAAGTTTATCCCCTATTAGCAGAACAAGGAATATTCAGCTAAATGGTGGGGGTCCACCTGCTGGGACCCGCACGGATCTCAAAAATGGAGGTGAACTGTCCTCTCAATTACTGTGGTCCCTAAACATACGATGGTAATCCGTTCCAAATGAACCATCGTTTGTTGAAACCATCGTATGTTGAGGGATCCATGCAATGTAAAGTATAGGACAATGGTCTACAACCTGCGGACCTCCAGATGTTGCAAAACTACAACACCCAGCATGCCCGGACAGCCAACGGCCGGGCATGCTGGGAGTTGTAGTTTTGCAACATCTGCAGGTCCGCAGGTTGAAGACCACTGGTATAGGAAGTTTTACTCACCTGTCCCCGCCCCTCCGGACCGTCACCGCTGCCCAGGATGTCGCCCTCCATCACTGTCGCCGTGTCCCCGGGTGTCCCCGACGCCCCGGCAAGGCCTCTGCTTCCCCAGAATCCTCGCTCTCCGTCGCCGCCATCACGTCGCTACGCACGCCGCTCCTATTGGATGACGGGACGGCGTGCGCAGTGACATGATGACGACGATGGAGAGTGCCGACCATGCAGGGGATACCCAAAGAGGACGCGCCGGCGCTCCGAGGACAGGTAAGAGATCATCAGCGGACCACATGGGGCACCGTAAACGGCTATCCAGTGGCAGCTGAAGCAGTCTGCCCTGCCGGATAGCCATTTATGCGATGGCCCGACATACAAAAGCATCGTATATTGATGCTGCCTCTGAGAGGCCATCGCATGTTGAAATTATCGTATGTCGGGGCCATCGTAGGTCGAGGGGTCACTGTAATTGAACGATAGCATGCATGAGTACCAGCATTCCATAAATTTTCTTTATAGAAAAAAAAAATCCAAAATAATAAGAAGCCAGGCTGGAACACTTATTACTTTGAATTATTGATAAAGGGAACTAGACTGAGCTGTCATGTGTGACGTTGGGATGGACATTCCAGCACCCCCTTCATCTTCAGCTTAACACATGTCCTACAGGGATTAATGTTTTCTTTTTCTTTGGATCAATAGAACACATTTTCAATTAATATCAGGTTGGGTTTAATGGACAATTTGTCAACCATAGTATCTATATAACGTAACCAATCAATAAATCAAAGAACTCGTGGGCATTACTGATGGATCAATTAACACTGCTCTGTTCTCCAACATATTGAATGCTACATGGGCATTGAGCTGTTTACAATACAATGTGGATGTGAGAGAGATGGACTGCACGAAATATGATGATAAATACAGCTAGTGTAAAATAACAATGAATTTTATTTACAAAAATATTTGGTCCGGATATTTTGAAAAGTTGATGCCACAAATATTCCTGATGAATAATCAATTAAGAACAATATTTAAATTTTTATGATTTACATTTATATTGGAGTTGTGCTCCCTTGCAAATTAAGTGTCACTGAATTCCATCTTCCATATTGACAGTCAGAATGGTTTTAACTGTTTTGACATTGCACCTGACAGGCCTTCCTTTTCCCCTTTAAAACATTTGAATTCATTTAGTCAAATTTAAATTGGGCATTAAATCAAATACATGAAAAGAAGAGTTTGCCCTGAAAATATCACAAACGTATGCAAATTAATGCACATTAGCCTGTACCCCAGTGATTAGCCTGTACCCCAGTGACCCCTGTGTCATATGGCTATAGCATAAGGCCATATAGGCCACTGCCTAAAGCCTCACGGAGTCGCGCCTTGTGAAGGGCCTTGCTCCAGGCCCCGACTGCCACAACTCCCCACTCTTTGGCCAACCACCGGGATTTAAGTTTAATAAAGTGGTTCCAATCCTGCCTGCAGACGGCAGGCCCGACCAGCTCCTGCCACTTTAAGAGAATGGGTTGCTGGGGCTGGTCATGTGCCAAAGACACTGCTCCTGATTAGTCATTAGTCCCCTGTCCACCTGTCCCCTGCCAGGGCCAGATTAAGGCTGCTTGGAGGATGGAGCACTTTAGTATGATGGGGCCCCTCTTCCCCGAAATTAAACCAATACCGACGCATGCACATCCCTAAACCTCAACCCCCCTGTGCATGTTTTCAATGATGACAATTAACAAGCCTTCACATAGGCATGGGCACTTCAGATTATGCAGCCCATTTTTTGGTGGGGGTCTATCTGATGGGACCCCCATTAATTACCTCAGTTCCAGTGGCTTTCAACCTACTGAAAATCTACAACTCCCTTTATGTCTTGAGAGCCTTAGGCATGATAGAAGTTGTAGTTTTGCAACAGTTGGAAGGTCACGGATTGGGCCACAGTTTCACTCATGATCACCTAGTCAGAAAGAATACACAATGATATAATGGCTCATAGGTGACATCTTCTTTGTTGTCTTCCATTTTCTCCTTCATCCGGTCCAGATGGGGTGGTGGCTTCCAGCTAAATCTTCCACTGCAGAGTGTGATGCCCAGACATCATTGGTTCCTCACTTTGTCAGCAGATCCTTATCCTGTATATAAAAAAATAATCAATATGAGCCTGTTAGACACTGTGCCCCCTGAATATAACCCCTCCAAACACTAAGCCCCTGAAAATACTGACACACACTGTTTCTTCTCAGTTTGACTGAATACAACCCTCTACTGTCCTCCTCCAGACCCCTTTGTCCCCCCTAGACCTCTGTGTCCCCTCCTCCAGACCCTTGTCTGCACTTCCCTTGCCCCTCAGTCACCCCACACCCTTCAGTCACCTCAAATGCCTTAGTTCTTCTCCAGACCCCATATGTCCCCTCCTCCAACCAGACCCCCAGTCCTCCTACAGATCCCTCAGTCACCCCCCAGTCCTCCTCAAGACCCCTCTTTCCCCTCCTCCTCTCAGTCCTTCTACAGATCCCTCAGTCACCCCCTAGACCGCTACGTCATCACCCATCCTCCTCCAGACCCCTCTCTTGCCTCCTTCTCCAACCCTTCGGTCCTCTTCCAGAGATCCTCATCACTCCACTCTCCCTTTCTCTAGACCCCTTTGTCCTTTTTATTTAGACTCTGTTCCCCACATACTGTTTCCTGAGTCCTGTCCTTGCACTATTACATCACTGTATATTATCCCTGTACTGTGACATCATTGTATATATTAACCCTGTACAGTGTTTCACAGTACAGGGTTAATATGTACATTGACTCACTGTACACCTAATAGTCCTCCCTAATGCATAAGGACAATTTTTATACAGACATTGTCATAGTTCCCTTGGTTCTATTGATGTTAAAGGGGTACTCCAAAGCATAGGGTATAAGATGCCTGATTGTGGGGGTGCCGCCGCTGGGGACCCCTGTGATCTTGCACGCAGCACCCCAGTTAAAATCAGTCCCCAGAGCATGTTCGCTCTGGGTCTGATCCAGCGGCGGGACCCCCGCGATCAGGCACCTTATCCCCTATCCCTTGGATAGGGGATAAGATGTCTAAGCCCCGGAGTACCCCTTTAAACACACAACCTCATGTACAGATGACAATAAAACTATTTGCATAGGGCTCATGGCTGAATGAAAGGAGTAGTCCGGCGTGCACTTTTCTTATTTTATCCGGTCCGGGCTGCAAAAAAAAAGAGAACAAACTTTCTCTTGCCTGCCTACGCACCCCCGGAACTCTGGTACAGGTGTTTGGCCAGTGATAGGCTGAAGCTCCATGTGACATGCAGGGCTAACAGGAAGTAAGAAGCAAACAGCCCGGCGACTGAATACCTGTACTGGAGCTCCGGGGGCGCGTAAGCAGGCAAGAGAAAGTTTTTTTTTTTTTTTGCAGCCCGGACTGGATAAAATAAGAAAAGTGCACGCCGAACTACTCCTTTAAATATGTGAAATGCACTATCTGTGTCAGCTACAGCACAGACATGGAAGAAATGTTTATTTATTAACAGTGTGAGCTTATGAGGTACAACTTGGTGACAGCTTCAGATCATATACATATACATGCATGCTTCATACACACACAACACATTGTACACATTACATACTGTACATGCATCATACACACACATACTGTACACATTACATACTGTACATGCATCATACACACACACACTGTAAACATTACAAACTGTACATGCATGCATTCAGGGGCGGATCCAGAGTCTAGTCTCGGGAGGGGCATCAGAGTAGAGTGCGATGGTCGACCCCCCCCATAGACTAGAATTGAGGTGGTGTGGTGTGAAGTCACGTTCACGCCCCTCTTGATGTCACACCACACCCCTCAATGCAAGTCTATGGGAGGAGGTGTGTCGACCCCCGCAGCCCGCACCCAGCGTTCGGAACACAATGTTCCGAATGCTGGGGCAGTGGTCTACCCCTTTAAATATGCGGCACAGTTCCCCCCACATTAGGTTGACAGTATAGTTCTCCCTACATTAGGTTGGCAGTATAGTTCCCCACAGTAGTCAGTATAGTTCCCCACATTAGTTGCAGTATAGTTCCCCACATTAGGTGCAGTATAGTTCCCCACATTAGGTTGGCAGTATAGTTCCCCACATTAGGTGCAGTATAGTTCCCCACATTAGGTTGGGAGTATTGCTCCCCCACATTAGGTGCAGTATAGTTCCCCACATTAGGTGCAGTATAGTTCCCCACATTAGGTGCAGTATAATTCCCCAAATTAGGTTGGCAGTATAGTTCCCCACATTAGGTGCAGTATAGTTACCCACATTAGGTTGGCAGTATAGTTCCCCACATTAGGTGCAGTATAGTTCCCCACATTAGGTGCAGTATAGTTCCCCCACATTAGGTTGGCAGCATAGTTCCCCACATTAGGTGCAGTAAAGTTCCCCACATTAGGTGCAGTATAGTTCCTCACATTAGTTTGGCAGTATAGTTCCCCCACATTAGGCAGTATAGTTCCCCACATTAGGTGCAGTATAGTCTACCCACATTAGGTGCAGTTTAGTTCCCCACATTAGGTGCAATATGTTCCCCACATTAGGTGCAGTATAGTTCCCCCACATTAGGCAGTATAGTTCTTCACATTAGGTGCAGTATAGTTCCCAACATTAGGTGCAGTATAGTTCCCCACATTAGGTGCAGTATAGTCCCCCCACATTAGGTGCAGTTTAGTTCCGCACATTAGGTGCAGTATGTTCCCCACATTAGGTGCAGTATAGTTCCCCACATTAGGTGCAGTATAGTTCCCCACATTAGGTGCAGTATAGTTCCCCACATTAGGTGCAGTATAGTTCCCCAACATTAGGCTATAGTTCCCCCACATTAGGTGCAGCATAGTCCCCCCACATTAGGTGCAGTATAGTTCCCCACATTAGGTGCAGTATAGTTCCCCCACATTAGGCTATAATTCCCCCACATTAGGTGCAGTATAGTTCCTCCACATTAGGTGCAGCATGTTCCCCCACAGACATACAGCTTCCAGCAATACAGTGTATGGCTAGAGGCTGTATGCCTGTGTACTGCCCCACTTCAGTGCTCCCCCCACCGAAGCTGATGTGCCGCTGGTCACTTACCATGCTAGCCAGCGCACATCCTATCCGCTGCTCCACTCCTCTGTGCTAATTTCCAATGGGCGCACGCATGGGACGTCAGTGACGTCCTGGCGTGCGCTACCTCCCGGCGGTCCCTGCGAGGGCCGCAGAGGGTTAACAGGGGCATCCCTGTGTCCTGAAAACATCTTTCGGGACACAGGGATGTCCTAGTGATGGGGTACAATTGCCCCATTGCCCCCCTGGATCCGCCACTGCATGCTTTAGAAACACACAACACACTGTACACATTACATACTGTAATTGCATCATATACACTCACACATACTGTACACATTACATACTGTACATGCATTATATACACAGAACACACTGTACACATTACATACTGGACATGCATGCTTCTTACACACAGAACACACTGTACACATTACATACTGTACATGCATCATACACACACATACTGTACACATTACATACTGTACATGCATCATACACACATACTGTACACATTACATACTGTACATGCATCATACACACAGCACACATACTGTACACATTAAATACTGTACATGCATCATATACACACAACACACATACTGTACACAGTACATACTGTACATTACCACAACACACATACTGTACACATTACATACTGTACATGCTCCATACACACATACTGTACACATTACATACTGTACATGCTCCATACACACATACTGTACACATTACATACTGTACATGCTCCATACACACATACTGTACACATTACATACTGTACATGCATCATACACACACATACTGTACACATTACATACTGTACATGCATCATACACACATACTGTACACATTACATACTGTACATGCATCATACACACACATACTGTACACATTACATACTGTACATGCATCATACACACACATACTGTACACATTACATACTGTACATGCATTATAATATGCATGCAAAAAAATTATATATAGGAAGAACAAAAAGACTGCTCTCTAAATAATCAGCGAACATCTGCATAACATTAACCGAGGATATGATGGTCATTACCTTTCATTATAGGGATAAACATGACTTGTATGATGGGATCAACCTTCTTTGCCATAGAACATATTAAACCTCACTGGAGAGGAGGGGACTATATTGCTCAAATGTCACGGGCAGAAACCAGGTGTATATTCAATCTGGATACCTTGGCCCCTAACAGGTTAAACATGGAAATGGAATTGTTTGGATTTTTACAATAAAACTTGTCCCGTGTATATATATGTGCCTATGCATATAGATGTATGTATATATATATATATATATATATATATATATATATAAAACCCTTTTTTCAGTATATACATCCCTTCCAGTATTTGGCATAATCCCTTCCCTCCTTTGTTTTCTTCTCACTATTATAAAGCAAAAACTTTAACAATTATACAGTTATTCTTTGTACCTCTATAGATACGTTGCTACTGGTATAAAAAGTTGGTAATCCCAGACTGAAGCCACTCCCAGATGAAGGAAACAGTGGGTTTTCAAAATGTGAAACTAGTAACACAAACCTCGGATTACCAACTTGCATCGTGCGGCAGTAACGGGTCTTGGTAGAGACGCCACCAGCTGGGGATGTCTCCCAGAACACTCCGCAAGCAGAAAGGAAACAGATCGGAAAACCGCAGAGGACCCAGGAGGACCCAGGACTCAGGATAAGGTATCCCACACCTATATGTACAAGCATTCCTTCCAGGAACATGAACATAGCGGCAGAGCATTGCACTCACATATTTGTTCCCCGTCTATCTAGAAGTCAGATTCTCTTCTCTTCTTTTTCCCTGACTAAGTTTGTTTTTTAACCAACCAGGACCTAGGATAAAGTATTCATATGTATAAAAGAACAGTGAGCTGCAAACGCCTCAAATAATGCATATAGCAGTGATTACAGCATGGAAGCCATGGTGTGACTGCAGACTATCGCACCTTTCCATATAACAATTAGCTGAGCATTTCACTCAATATACGGAGCCGCTAGCATCCTTAGCAACCACACAGCGTGCCCAGTATTACATCATATTTTGTGGTGTCCCGATAAAGGACCTGATCCTGTCCCTTTGTCTAATGTCCCCTCAGCCAGAGTCCCTCCATGTCAATAGGGCTCTCCTGTAGGGCTAACCCCTAGTCGCCTCATATAAATGGCATTTAATGTATAAATATATATATTTAATGTTATATAGGAATACCTCTGTATAGGATCTTAGAGGTCACGTGCCTTTAATTAAATTGTATTATGGTTAAAGGACCATTGGGTCATGTGATACCCAGAGTTCACTGGGTCAGGACTGACAGGTTCTGCTGACCAATGAGCTTTGTCCCACCCCCTTAATATATAAGGGACTGCAGCCACTAAATTCTCTCTCTTAGTTCCGGACTATCAAGCAGCACTAATCTCATATCTTCATCATCAATTCAAGCTAGGCCTGAAGAATAATACCTAGCAGCCACAAAACCGTGAGTTATCCAAATTCAATCTACTAAATCCTGTGTGACTACTAGAAACTCAAATCTCCTAAAAATAGTAGCACAGTGGCTAGCATCAAAGCTCATTGATCCCGGAGTCCCATTAAACCTGTGAGGAACCTGTACCACGGTTCTCTCTCTCAAAGACTGTTGTGTTCCATGCGTTGCATAAAATATACAGTAAAGTTACTTCAAGTTTACTTAATAAAATCTGCTGTGGAAATTCAGTTATTTCTCCCTGCCGCCTGTGGGATGGTTGGCAGTAGGATTAATACATTGAGAAAAAAAAAACCCTGGCGTCACGACAATTAAGGGTTAACACCAATATACCCTACACTATCACCGCAACACCCAAGACCACCACAATATAATAAAGGACCTTGCATGCTAATAGGAACTTGAGCTCATGTACTTTATCCATACCAAGATATAAACCAGAAAGACATGACATCCATCATCTACTATACATCATCAAAGGACAATGGGAGGCATATGAATGAAGTTCCATATGCACTAGGAGTTAATAGTGGATAAACAGGATACATGTGATACTATCAGTATGTGCATTCCTAACAGTAGAATTTACAGTGTTCCTCTTTTATCGTATAAATTGCTAATAATAATATTTTTTAGTACTACCTATAGAAAAATACCACCAACAACACCCTTACTAATGTCAGCAATTTGATGAACTCGCACCTTTTTGTTGTCCTATCCTTTTTTGACAGCAAATAGGTACGAAACAAGTGTCTTTTAATCAATATACATTTTTTATATTTTTTATGCTTTTTGCACAGCAACTATTATATTGTACACGCACCTAATCCTGTACACTGTTATTATTAACCCATACAGGCTTGCACTATTGCACTTTTCTCTGCACACAGCCACTTCAATAGGGGCAGCCTGGAAAAACTACAGTCAGTCGTTCATATTGGTATGTAAACGCATACTTTTCATTATCTACAGGCCCTCGCCTATTTTAGGTTAATTCTTATACATTTTCTACATCACTTTTATTATAGTTGCCTTGTCCTTTAACCTTGTGAAACACCTTTGAGGTCCTGAATTTCCTCTACACAATTGGTTACTGAGACATATCTACTTTTCAATAAAGACTTCTGCATTATCCCTATAGCGTGGGATTTACTTATTTAAACCATTCTAACATAGTTTGTATGTTTGAATATAGACAAGAGCCCATCAAGTTCAACCTAAAACCCTACTGTATTGATCCACATGAAGGCAAAGCCCCGCGCGAGGCTGATGCCAATTGCCCAATGACAGAGGAAAAAATCCTTCACGACTCCAATATGGCGATCAGAATAAATCCCTAGATCAATGTTCTATTCACATAAATCTAGTATTAATAACCTGTAATTGTCACAAGACTCTTTGTCATACCATGACCTTATTAAACCTTATTGGCAGCGCTGCCTGTCACTGATTTAGTTTACTGTCCACCAGTACCCCAAAGTCATTTTCAGTTTAAGTTTTGCGTAATGCTTTATCATTAGCACATAATTGTACAATTTGGTTTTACTGTTTAACCCCTTAACGACAATGGATGTAAATGTACGTCATGGTGACGTGGTAGTTAGCGCACCATGACATACATTTACGCGCCGACATGATCGCGAGCACCGGAGCGGTGCTCGCGTCATGCCCGGCAGGTCCTGGCTGATATCAGCAGCCAGGGACCCGCCGGTAATGGCGAACATTCGCGAATGCGCGGATGTCCGCCATTAACCCCTCCGATGCCGTGATGAACACAGATTGCGGCATTGCGGTAGTTTGAATAGACGATCGGATCACCCGCAGCGCTGCCGCAGGGATCCGATCATCCAGCATGGCGGCCGGAGGTGCCCTCACCTTGCTCCGGCCGTCTCCCGGGTTCTTCTGCTCTGGTCTGAGATCGAGCAGACCAGAGCAGAAGATCACCGATAATACTGAGCAATGCTGTGTCCTATACATAGCACTGCACAGTATTAGCAATCAACTGATTGCAATGGGGAAATAAAAAGTGTAAAAAACAAAAGTAAAAAAATTTAAAATAAAAAAGTAAAAAAATTTGAAAAATCCCCTCCCCCAATAAAAAGTAAAAGTTTTTCCCCATTTTACCCCCCAAAAAGCGTAAAAGAAATAATTAATACACATATTTGGTATCGTCGCATGCGTAAAAGTATGAACTATTAAAATATATTGTTGATCATCCCATACGGGGAACGGCGTAAACGTAAATTTTTTTTTTTTAAAGTCCAAAATTGCTGCTTTTTTGTCACATTTTATTAAACATTTTTTTTTATAAAAAATGAATAAAAAATAAAACCTAAGCAAAAGTGGTACTGATAAAAACTAGAGATCATGGTGGAAAAAATTAGCCCTCATATCACCCCATATACGGAAAAATGAGAAAGTTATAGGTGGTCAAAATAGGGCAATTTCAAACATACTAATTTTGTTAAAATGGTTTGAGATTTTTTTAAAGCGATACAATTATAGAAAAGAATATAATCATGGATATTATTTTAATCGTATTGACCCACAGAATAAAGAAAACATGTCAATTTTATTGGAAAGTGTACAGGGGGAAAACAAAACCTTCCAAAATGTGCTAAATTGCGGTTTTCTTTTCAATTTTCCCACACATAAATAATATTTGTTTGGTTGCGCCATACATTTTATGGTAAAATAAGTGATGTCATTACAAAGTAAAATTAGTGACGCAAAAAACAAGCCCTCATATGGGTCTGTGGATAGAAATATAAGAGAGTTATGATTTTTAGAAGGCGAGGAGGAAAAAACGAAAATGCAAAAATAAAATTGGTCTGGTCTTTAAGGCCAAAATGGGCCTGGTTCTTAAGGGGTTAAAATGTACATGTCAGATCCCTGTCAGTGTACCTGTCATGGACAAGCCTGATGGTGCTGCAGGCCTGGTTAGTGTCCCAGTAGGTATGGGGACCCCTAGGGGTGGGATTTTCAGATATTCAGAATCTTTTAAACAACCATATTACAAAAGGTATTTAATTTTCATCAGTAACAAGATAATCCACATCAAACCTTATTTGCCATGTCATAATATTATGTTATCCTCCTCTGTGGTGGTTACCTAAGTGTCATCTGCAAATGTTGAAATTCTACTCTGTAATCCCTCTACAAGGTAATTAATAAACATATTGAAAAGAAGTAGACCCAGTACTGACCCCTGTAGTACCCCACGTGTACCTGTCACCCAACCAGAGTAAGTTCCATTGATCCCCACCCTCTGCTTCGTATTACTGATCCAGTTGCTAACCCATTTACATTTATCTTACCTTATTCCCAGCATGCTCATTCTATGTACTAACCTTTTGCGTGGCATGGTATCAAATGCTTTAGACCAGATATATAACATCCACAGCTTCACCCCGGTCCAATTTATAACTGACATCCTCATAGAAGCTGATCAGATTAGTCTGACAGAATCTTTCCCATATAAACCCATGTTGGAGCTGTGTTAGAAGGATATTTTCATTAAGATATTCCAGAATATCATCTCTGAGAAAACCCTCATAAATTTTACACACAACAAATGTTATATTTACAGGCCTATAGTTTCAGGGATCCCATTTTGACCCCTTTTTGAATATTATTACCACATTTGCTAAGCGCCAGTCCTGTGGAACAATCCCTGTTCTTATAGAATCTTTAAATATAAGGAATAGGGGTTTGTCTAACATGGTTTTCAAATCCTGCAAAACTCTGGGATGCCATCCAGCCCCAGTGATTTGTGTGTTTTAATATTAACCTGTTCCAGCATAATTAGGTACATGTACGTGGTGATTTGGGATGACTTCCCACATCGTACATGTACAGAATATGGCAAATTACAAACATTACAATTACAAACAACATGATTTTTTTTTTTTTACAAAAAGAGTTTTTATGCTAGTAATGCACTTCAAAATTGAACTGGTCCCTGAAAAATTTCGATTTTGAAAACGTTGTGAAAAATTGGAAAATTGCTGCTATACTTTGAAGCCCTCTGATGTCTTCCAAAAGTAAAAACATGTCAACTTTATGATGAAAACATAAGTAGACATATTGTATATGTGAATCAATATATAATTAATTTGGAATATTAATTTTCCTTATTAGCAGAGAGCTTCAAAGTAAAAAAAAATGCCACATTTTCAATTTTTTCATCAAATTTTGGAATTTTTCATAAAGAAATGATGCAAGTATCGACAAAATTTTACCACTAACATAAAGTAGAATTTGTCACAAAAAAACAATCTCGGAATTAGAATAAAAGGTAAAAGCCTCCCTGAGTTATTAATGCTTAAAGTGACAGTGGTCAGATGTTAAAAAAATGGCCGGGTCCTACAGTGAAAATTGTCTGGGTCCTTAAGGGGTTAAATATTAAAAAAAAGTATATAAATGTGGTATCGCCATAATCACCTGAAGTGTAAAGTTAGCATGTCATTTATACCGCATGATGAATGACCTAAAAATGTATTAAAAAAACAACCCCAGAATAGATTTGTTTATTTATACCACCTGATAAGCAAAAATTATCGGTGTCACATGTACCCCAGAATGGTACCACTGATAGCGTCAACTTGTCTCCCAAAAATAATTTTGCACCGCAAGGCCTCTGCAACTTTATATGATGCCAACAAAATATCCTAAACTAAAAGGAGGCCCCCAAATCCACACATCCCGCCTAACGCACAAAGATACACATAGCACACAAAGGCCACATATGGAATATTTCTAAATACAGTAGAATTTGGGGAATAAATCTTGAGTTTCATTTCTCTGTCAACACCTACTGTGTTGCAGAAAAAAATGGATTAAAATGAAAAATCTGCAAAAAAATGAAATTTTAAAATACCGCCTCTACTTTGCTTTCATTTCTGGGGTAATAAACTTTTTAATGTCATTCTGACTACTTTAAGGGGCGCAGTTTTTAAAATGCAGTGATTTATGGGGTATCTAACACACAGGCCCCTTAATTCCACTTCAGAACTGAACTGGTCCCTGAAAAATCAGATATTGAAATTTTCTTGAAAATCTGGAAAATTGCTGCTAAACTTATAAACCTTCTAACATTCTAAAAAAGTAAAAGAATGTTTACCAAATGATGGGAACTTTAAGTAGACATATTGTAAATATAAATTAATTATTAATTTGGTGCAACCTACTTGTTGTTCGAGCAGAAAATGTAAAATCTAGAAAAATGTGAATTTTTAATTTTTTTGGCAAAATTTTTGAGTTTTTCACAAAAAATGCTAAATATATCAATCAAAATTTACCACTAATGTAAAGTACAATGGGGGAGATTTATCAAAACCTGTGCAAAGGAAAATTTGTTCTGTTGTCCATAGCAACCAATTAGATGGCTTCTTTCATTTTGCAGAGACCTTTTCAAAAATGAAAGAAGCAAGCTGGTTTTGGTAAATCTACCCCAATATGTCACAAAATAAAACAATCTCAGAATCACTTTTAGTAAAAGCATTCCAAAGTTATTAACAAATAAGGGGACGCATGTCAGATTTTAAAAATTTGGATTGATCATTAAAGGGGAACTCCGGTGGGGAAAATTTTGGAAATCAACTGGTGCAAGAAAGTTAAGCAGATTTGTAAATTGATTCTATTTAAAGAGGTTTTCTATGGGGATATGCTTCTAATCTGCCTAGTTCCTGACACAGACAGAGGTGTCAGCAGAGAGCACTTCCTGTGGAACACAGCAGCTGTTGGGTGTGTCTGACTTCCAGAGTTTTCCAGAGAGGATTGAAGCAGTGTTTCCTACAGCCTTTTCCCCAGGAGGGTGGCAGCTTCCTTGGGAGAGCCTCCTGCTATGGAGCCCCAGACTTCCACCCCTCGAACTAGGCCGGAGGGGGGTGGGAGTGAGAGAGCTACGGCCGATTCCCAGGACAGGGTGAGAAGATCCAGCAGGCTCCGCAGTAATGTGGAGCCCACTCCCCCGTCCGTCGCTGGAAACCGCAAGGCGTCCGGTAAGAAGCTTATGATTATGTCTTCGGGGACTGTGTCTGATATTATGGAACCCCAGCAATGGGGGGTGAAGGGTCCCAGGGAGTCGCTTGCCACTTTCAGTTCCCGCATGCAGACAAATCTTGTAGAATATGAGCAGCTGGGAAAAAAGCTGAAAATCATAAGGGAAGACCTGAAGTTTGCCCGCTACCAAACAGATAACTCTGCCAAGGCTATGAGGGCTAAGTTTGCTGCCAGGGTGTGTGAGCTGAAGGCAGAGGAGCAGGAGGTGGTTAGAGCCCGAATGCTGATTGTAGAGGGAGCAGGCATGTTTAAAGAAAAATTAAAGAATGAAGACCGCTATAAAACCATGCGGACCCCTGTGAAGGAGGAAGAGGATAGTCAGGGGGAGGAAGAGTGCTTGTGTGTTACGGAGGAGAAGATGGAGGAAGGTGGTGAGGGAGATGGCGGCAGTGAGGGTGATGAGAGTGAGGGGGATGTGTGTGATACCCCGTGTACCCCTAAGACCTCTGTCACCCCGAGTGCGGATTACATCAACCCTGCCCGAGTCACCCACCCGTCTGGAAAATTTCAGTTTTGGCCAGGACCTGGGCCCTGAGGAGAGGAAGAGGAAGAAAAAGAAGAAAAAGGCTGAGGAGCAGATAAAGTTTGTTTTCTCTCCTATCCAGCAGTCGGGGCCACCTGAAAAGTTGGTTCAGGCTGCTGGGCCCCCCACCCTGCCAGATCCCGCTTCTGCTGTGGAACGGGACCAGCACGGGGGGTACAGTGCTGCATCCAACATGGCCGCGGGTGCTACAGTCACGCGTCCTGCTGGTAGGGAAGAGCAGGACGGGCTAATAGTGGGCAATAGTTATGCGGCAGTTTGCAAGGCGAGCGGTTCCCCGAGTATTGTGGGCAATGCTACTAGCCCTGCGGGGCACTTCCCTGAGAGGGGGGGGGGAGAGTGTCCAGGCGCCTGAGGTGTGTGGTGAGATCTTCTGCTCGGGGGGCGGTCCCCTGGGCGCTGCTAGTAGTGTCGGTGCTGTGGGGCACTCCCCTGAGAGGGGGGGGGAGCGTCCAGGTGTCAGAACCTGCTGCTGAGCCCGTGCGGTTGGGCGCAGTGTGGGGCGCAGGCACTGCAGGGATCTCCCCTGTGAGAGAGGGGAGTCCCTGCGCATCAGTGGCAGGAGGAGTGGTGGAGGTGTGCCTGGAGGGGCAGCCTCAGCTTCGGAAGGTGATTTCGGCGGTGACATCTCAAATGGAGGAGGAGTCAGCGTCGCCGACA